>NC_036855.1:64726694-64834150 GCF_002910315.2 Salvelinus sp. IW2-2015
AGACCGATGGCAATAGACCGATGGCAACAGACCGATGGCAACAGACCGATGGCAATAGACCGATGGCAATAGACCGATGGCAACAGACCAACCAAAGAACAAGCCTCCCAATGGGAACAGACGTCAGTTCAACATCTAGTTTTGATTTACATTTGGGTGAGTTGTCAACTTCACTTTGAGTTATCAAATTCACCAGGTCATTGGTTTTAAGTTAAAAGTTGGGTGGAAAAAAGATAAAATTCCCTTACGTTGCTGACTTTTTTCAAATTCAATCAGTTTTCCACGATAATTCAACATCATGAGATAGATTTTTTTGGGTTGAAATGACGTGGAAACAACAGTGATTCAACCAGTGGGCTGTGGTCTTGGAAAAATGTCAGAAGCTTCTATGTGAGTGACTGTAATCCTTTCATGTTGACTTTCATCTGAGATACATTTCCAGAATTCACCGAGCACTTCCACTTCATCCTGATGTGGAGGCTATCTCAGGTTGCATTGAGATCAATGAAGCGTCACACAATATAGGAGATCTTTATCTGATATTTCTTGGAAACACACACACTTAAACACATTCTCTCCCCCTGAACATGCACCCTTCTTCTCTCTCTCTCTTTCCGTCTCTCTCTCCCTCACATGCACTCTCCTGCCCTCTGAGGTACGTGTAATGATGGATAGGTGATACAGTGGCGTAAGATGCAGCTCCAAGATGCTCGCTCAAGACAGCACGTTCCTGGGTTGCAGGTAAGCTTTAAGCAGGCAATGGCGTTTTCGTACTTGTGTGTGTGTGCGTGCGTGCGAGCGAGAGAGAGAGAGTTCCTCTTCCATCTCTCTTCTCTCCTATCTGCTGGACATGAACATGAACTTGTAGCTTCACACAATTCCCTGTTCCTGAGATGAACCCAACCACTGTAGTACTTCTCAACCTGACTTGCAGCTGGGCTAAGGTGGTTAGAGGGAGGAAAGAGAGAGCGAAAAAGAGATGCCATTGTCATTCACAAAAGTTAGCCTCTTCAGTGAATGGGAGTCTCCCTGAGGTTGTTTAGTCAGTACTGACTTTGAAGCACTTGTAAATTGGAACACAGACCACACACATTCTAAGTCTGAGTAACTACATTGACAAAAGAGCATAAAGTACACAGACAAAATGGTGCATATCAGGAGCATTCCTGTACTACGTGTCAGGTATGATTTACAAGCCTGAAGGCATGAAACATCATTGAGTTTCTGCAGATAACAGTGAGACAGTAAGAAACACTGACATAAGTCAAGTAACCATACGTTTAATGGGGATTGTGTTGCAGTACATCCTGTAAAACCATTTTAGGGTGATTCCATGCCAGTGATTCCATGCCAGCGGGAGCAGAAAATATTTTTGGTTCTTCTCAGATTGTTCTGGCAATTCTCACATAAAAACTTATTTGGGAGGAAGGATGTTTGAAATGCTTTTTACATTTGTATCACAAACCATTTTTAGAAAATCATGATGAAAGTGGCCATTTCGGGCCCTTTTTAGACCTATACATGCCTCCTGTAAGACCCTATGATCTGTGAACTGTACATGATACAGACAACATCTTGGTCTTGAGCTTAGAGGGCCTAAAATTGCCAATTTCATTATGATTTTCAAAAAATGTGTTTGTGATACAAATGTAGAAAACATGTTTAACATCCGTCCTCCCAATAAATTTACTGTGCCAAAACAAGCTGAGATACCAAAAATATTTTGGGAATCGCCCATTACCCATTCAAAGTAGAGACAAATAACAAGAAGGCGGTATAAGCTGAAATACTGATCGCCTCTTGTACCCCTCCTCCTAACCTGGAAATCCACAAGTCCTGTATCACATCAGAATCGCTTGATTATTATTATCATCATAATCACTGTAATTCAACTCACTTCCATCTCTTTTATGGGCTACCTTATACCACAGCTTAGCATTAGTCACAGCTAAGCATTATTTTGTGGACTGTTCAATGGCAGTGTTAGTCATGGTCCTGGCTATTACTCATGCTAGAGGAATCATCATGTAATGTAGCATACCTGTCCATTTACTCACTGCTCTCTCTCTCTCTCTCTTTCTCTCTCTCTCTCTCTCTCTCTCTCTCTCTCTCTCTCTCTCTCTCTCTCTCTCCTCCTCTCTCTCTCTTCTCCTCGTCATCTCTTCTCTCTCTCTTTCTCCCCTCCATTATACACCAAACATAGCTGGTCCACATGAAAGTTTAAGCAAGGGGAGAAGATGGGGATGGTCAGTGGTAAGACTCGATCAGACGACTAGAGCTCGGAGCGTTGCGTGGGATAGGCTGAAGGCGGTCCGTGCTGCGCTGAACGTCATGTTGTACCCGAAGATGTCCCACAGTGCTTTTCAGTACTCGTTCAAAGCGTTTCATCAGGGAAGGATCAGCGGTGCGGATTTTATTTTCCGCAGGGGACCGGGCAGAAGAGCTTGTCGCGTGTGGTATCGCTGGACCGGCGCTTCTCCTCAACATACACGCTTTTGCATTTCCCTGCCCAACCTCGCGATTGCGCGGTCCGCGACGCCTCTTCTTTCTTGCGTTTTCCTGTTTGGGTGTATCTATTCCACCTTTGGTCACACATTCTAATTGTTTGCCATCGTTCGGCCTTACTTTCCTTCATGACGATATCGCACTGACGGGTTCTTGACTCTTGTCCTTTTGCCTTTTGACTCGGCTACTCAGTTCCTTGTGTCTAGGCAAGTATACCCGTTTCCTCATTCGCAGGCTCTACAGTCCGTCGATATTTTCTCATCTCACTGTGGCACCCTGACGGCCCCTATTCCTTTCTCTACGTATTGTACCTGGTTCTCCTCACTCCGCTGCACCTGTCCATCATGGTCAAGCAGGAGACTGGCCTTGGGCTCCCCTTGCTGTGTGACTGTCGCATCCTGCACAGCATATATGGTTTATTCACATGATGTGATTCATCTGGAGCTCATCCTTCTTACATTATTTTCGTCTTGGCCGCTGAATGTGTATTTTTGGTGGTGTGTGTAGTTGTTGTGCTAATACTTCAAGCCTGTTTGATTATCACAAATAAAGATTTGGGCAGCATACAAGGGTGTTATCAGGAGATGGCCGTGACAGCTGAACGTGTTTAACCAGCTGCTGGAACGCCCGCGGCCGGGGACACGCTGGGGAACAGGGATTGGGACCAGGTTGAAATTGTCATTACAAGATTAAGTAGTTAGTGATCCTAATGGCTTTTGTATCTTCTGTTTATGCGAATCAAGCGTTACGGGTTATTGTCAAGGTTCTTTGGCGTTTTACGTCAAAATGGATGGTGCAAATAGTTAAGGAGAAGGAAAGGAAGAGTATTCTTAATGCTGATAAGAATGGCGTAACCTATAACATAGGAAATTATTTGTTTTAGAATTTACGTCGGTGGTTAGTGTAAGAGAAAGATACTATTACGCGTCGGACTTTGAATGGCAAAGGAGTATATCAGTGGGGTATAATTTAGATTTATTCTTTCATGGGGTGGTATGTCGAAGACACGGGAGGCAAGCGAGGCGTTCGGAAACTGAAAAGGACAAGGGACATGGCGGAGTAGACACGCATACAGTCATCACGAGGCCGCTCAGCGTTCTGGTTTATACGCACGAAAGGTGCACATCCCCATTTCATGGCTCCTAATCTGGTCCGCAATCGTCTGTGGTTCTTCATGTTGCTTGCCTTTGATTTTAATAAACTGTTGCCCCGTTCTGATTCGTCAGACGCAAAGAAAGTCTCTTTTGTCTCCATCTCTCGCTCCCACCCCATCACACATTCCGCTCGATATCTCGCTCACCATTGACCGTATATATAGCAATGTGTACGGATATGTTTACATTTATGACTACAATGCGATAGTGCATGAGCTATAGCGGGCGATCTGTGAGAGGTTATCCTCGTGCCGGTTCATCGTCTTACGGCATTGTATAGTATATGACGTCATTCCCTGGAAAGACGGCGAGTAGTGCGTTTTAGATAAGGTCCGCATCATTATTAAGGTGGATAGCAGAGCAGAGTAAAGATAATAAAAAAATGAATGGGTTTACATATTATTATATATTTTTAATAATGTATAATATTTATTAAAAAATATAATTATAATATTAATTGAAAAAGTCAAATCTCGCCTCTTTCCTTGACACTACTCTCTACATCTCCTTCCCTCCACCACTCTCCTCTCCATCCACTACTCTCCTCCCCTCAAAACCACTCTCCTCTCCCTTGACCACTCTCCTCTCCCTCCACCTACTCCCTCTCCCTTGACCACTCTCCTTTCCCTCCACCACTCTCCTCTCCCTCCACTACTCTCTCCCCCTCCACCACTCTCCTCTCCCTTGACCACTCTCCTCTCCTCCACCACTCTCCTCTCCCGCCATCACTCTCCTCTCCCTCCACTCTCCCTCTCCCCCACCACCTTCTCTCCCTCCACCCCTCTCCTCTCCTCCCCTCCTCTCCCTCCTCCACTCATCTCTACTCCTTTCTTCACCATCCTCCTTCCCTACTATTCTCCTCTCCCCCACCCTTCTCCCTCCATCACCACTCTCCCTCCTCCTACTACTCTCCTCTCCTCCATCACTCTCCTCTCTCCTTCCACCGCACTCTCCTCTCCCCTCTACTACTCTCCTTCCCCCCACCACTCTTCTCACCCTCCACCACTCCTCCTCTCCTCCATCACTTCTCTCTCTCCTTCCACCATCTTCCTCTCCACCACTCCCTCTCCCTCCACACTCTCCTCCTCCTCACACCAACTCTCCTCTCCCTTGACCCACTCTCACTCCCCCCCACCTCTCCTCTCCCTTGACCACTCTCCACTCCCTCCACCACTCTCCTCTCCTCCATCCACCACTCCTCTCGCCTCCACCGCTCTCTCTCTCCTCTCCCTCACTACTCTCCTTTCCCCCACCACTCTTCTCTCCTCCACCACTCTTCACACCCTCCACCACTCTCCTCTCCCTCCACGCTTCCTCTCCCTCCACTACTTACCCTCCTCACCCCACCACTTTCTCTCCCTCCACCACTCTCCTCTCCCTCCGCCATCTCTCCTCTCCCTTGACCACTCTTCTCTCCTTCCATCCCTCTCCTCTTCCCCCACCACTCTCACTCTCCCTCCACCACCCTCCTCTCCCTTCCTCATCACTCTCCTTCCACCACTCATCTCCTCCTACTATTCTCCTCTCTCTTCCCCACCCTCTCCTCTCCTACATCACCTCTCTCTCCTTCCACAACTCTCCTCTCCCCCTACTTACTCTTCCTCTCCTCCAACCCTTCTACCCTCCACCCCTCTCCTCTCCTTCCACCACTCTCCTCTCCTCTTTTTACCCACACTTCTCCTCTCCCCCTACTTATCTCTCCTCTCCCACACCGCTCTCCTACTCCTCTCCTCCACTACTTTCACTACTCTATCTTCACCAGCTCTCCTCACCTTTCCTCTCACCCCAATTTCCTCCCTCCACCACCTCCTCTCCCTCCGCCACTCTCCTCCCCTTGACCATCTCCTCCCTTCATCCCTCTCCTTCCCCACATCCTCCTCTCCTCCCACCACTCCTCTCCTTCCTTCATCACTCTCCTTTCCACCACTCATCTCCTCCTACCTCATTCTCCTCTCCTCTCCCTTCACCACCTCTCCTCTCCTACATCACTCTCCTTTCTCCTTCCACAACTCTCTCTCCCCCTACCTACTCTCCTCCTTACTCCTCCACAACTCTTCTCACCCTTCCATCCTCCTCCTCCTCTCCTTCCCACCTCCTCTCCTCTTTTTCCACCACTTCTCCTCTCCCTACTTCTCTCCTCTCCCCCACCACTCCTCTCACCCTCCACCACTCTCTCTCCTTCCCCACTCTCCTCTCCTCTCCCTCCACCACTCTCCTCTCCCTCCATCACTTTCCTCTCTCCTTCTACCCACTCTCCTCTCTCATTCCACCACTCTCCTCTCTCCTTCCACCACTCTCCTCTCCCCACACTCTCCTCTTCCCAGTTCAACACAATCACACACTTGATTTGTGCAAATATATACAAAACGTTGTCGTGCCTTTGGCATCATTAAAGGTGAAGACTGTTATTTTTCTCAAATCAATTCTCTGTCATTATTATTATGTGATTAAACTAATCATGTAAATGTAATTAACTCGGAAGTCGGGGGCAACACGGAAATTCTTCAGATTACAAGTTAGAATCTTCAGAATATAACTCTTCAGATATTGTAATATCTGATCAATTAGTCTTCTATTAATGAATTATTCTTTACCTCACGTCAGTCTCATCTGAACGTCATAAATGATTGGTTATCTGCACGAACCCAGCTGTCACGTTCTGACCTTAGTTCCTTTGTTATGTCTTTGTGTTAGGTTGGTTAGGGCGTGAGTTAGGGTGGGTAGTCTATGTTCTTTTTTCTATGTTGTTATATTTTCTGTGTAGTGTCTGTTCACCTTGCAGAACTGTTTCGTTTTCTCCTCGTTGTTATTTTGTGTAGTGTTCTGTTTTCAATTAAATTATGACGAACACTTACCACGCTGCATTTTGGTCCTCTTCTCCTTCACCAGACGAGAACCGTTACACCAGCCTTTACTATAAATCATCCATACACCAATTGGCCTAATCATTTATTTACTAACTAACTAAATAATCACAGAAATGCATAAACAAACAAACAGTAGATATTGGTTACCAACAATGATAGGGAATATTCCCTAGTGGGCTAAACCAATATGGCGGCTTGGTGGGTAAAGGGAAGGGGGTGTGGACTGAGAAAGAGCGGGAAAGACAAAATGGATTCATTACACAGTCTATAATTAGATACATTGAAATGCTAATCCTTCGCACATGAATGGCCGCTCATTCGAGAATAATTGAAGTACATATTTATGGTGTATGTCATTGTTGTCTTCTCTGTTGGAATCCGGTCCGTCTGCTGGAGAGTTCATCCGAGTCGCTCTCTCTTTCTGTTTCCCTGAAGATCAAAGTCTTTCATGGTTAGAAAGGATACTTCAGAGTACCATTCAGAAAAGTTCGCATAGTATAGATGTTTAGGCGGTTGTCGGTATTCGCATCACAGGTTTACATAATTTCCAGCTGCAGACTAGTAATTAGTATCCAAGATTTGCTCTTAATCTGTAGGGATCAATAGTCTCAGAGTTGAACCATTTCCAGCCGTGTAGCCAATGCTCCACGTGGTATGGTTAGGAATTCAACAACCATTGCAACCTTAGCTTACACTGAGGTTTTTGTGGTCTTAACTATTCGCAATCACAGCTCACGCTGTGGGTTTACTTAGTCTTGGTACGCAAACCTGTGCCACCTCAGCTTACACCGAGCTATGCATGGTCTTAACTATTCGCAATCACAGCTCACGTTGTGGGTTTGCTTAGTCTGAAGAGGATTTTCTTAGGAGGGGCTTTTATTCGTAACAGTAGAAGAGGACTGTTCAATGATGCCTAATCATGTCTGTGCTCACTGGGATGGGCCAATGACTTAGTTAAACTTTAAAGGGAATACAATTCTCTCATATTAAAGGTTTAACGTCACATTACATCATTTTACAAATTGTTTAATCTTTACTCATTCATTTTATACAAGAATTAGATGCAAACATCATAATTGAGAAATGTACACGTTCATAGATATAGTTTTGTGTGTTTCCTGTCCTTCGTGAGGTCACCAAATGAAACACATTCAACATAACTGTCCCTTAAGTGTCCACGGACCCTTCCCACATTCTCACAAGTGGACATATAGTTTAATTTTCCCATTCTGGGGATTTAGGAGTTTGGCCACGTGAAATCCTTTGTTCACTCTGTGGTCTCTCTCTCTGCATGAAAAGGGGGAGAGAGTCTCCGCCAGGAATTTATGACCTGAGATAATAGAACCTGGTTGTAGGAGAGAGTGAGAGAGGGGGAAGCCACGATCTACACCCATAAAAATGGGCCACATCATGACAAAGTATTTCAGCAGATTTTGTGTGTTTTTGTGTGGCTTAATTCGTGTGAAAAGACAAAAAATGTGTAAGTCTTAATTCGTAGGAAAATAATTTGGGGGGGGGCAAATTTCGGATCAATCTTTTGATAGCTGTTAGAGCAATGCATGATGGGCAATGGTGTCCCACATTTATTTATATATATATTTAAAAAAAACATGTTAACAACCCAATATTGTTAATCAACCAGGTTGTCAACGTAATAATCAAAATATAATAGTAGCTACAAGTTGTTTTTTTGTTTTATTAATGCCAATGCTATTTTATATTCTTGTTTTCGGTTAATACTTTGGGATGCTGGTGAACTAGTAGTCAGAGAGGCCCTTTTTTCGTGTTGGCAACAGTAGGCCTACACGATTTTCTTCATAATGCATTTCAAATTTCGTGGAGCCTACATTACCCAATTTTCTTTCATAATGCATTTCATACAAGGCTATTTCTAATTTTATGAGGGTTGCCAGTTTGTTTTTTTGTGGTACAATGAAGGTATTTTATTAGGGAACGGGGATACATTTTTATGATGGGAAATTATAATACACACCATAATATACACACACAAACACCTACACACATATACACACACTCACTTTGTTTGTACTGATGTTGTAGCAAACTCTTGACTTTTGTATTAATTATTTTTAATAACATATTTGTACATAGTTGTCATGTTTTTTTATTTTTTATTTAACTAGGCAAGTCAGTTAAGAAAAATTCTTAATTACAATGACGGCCTACCCCGGCCAAATCTGGACGATGCTGGGCCAATTGTGCGGCACCCTATGGGACTCCCAATCACAGCCGGATGGGATTCAGCCTGTATTCATTATCTTTAACTGGTTAAATGTTTGCAGTTTGCATGTTTCAGTAATGATTAACATGATTAAATAGTCATAAATCTCTGCTTGATTTAGCTTTGGTATATTTTGAATTTTATTTTATACATATTCTGTATTTCCACTGAAGAAAGCAATAATTAATCAACACACTACTATAAATAAATGGACAGGGCTGTCCAATGTCAGCAGGAATTTCCAGTGAGAAATGGTCAGTCTGAGGCCATTCGGCTATGGGTTTCACAGCCCTATACAGTGGCTTGCGAAAGTATTCACCCCCCGTGGCATTTTTCCTATTTTGTTGCATAACAACCTGGAATTAAAATTTATTTTTGGGGGGGGTTGTATCATTTGATTTACACAACATACCTACCACTTTGAAGATATGTTTTATTGTGAAACAAACAAGAAATACGACAAAAACAGAAAACTTGAGCGTGCATAACTATTCACCCCCCCCCCCAAAGTCAATACTTTGTAGAGCCACCTTTTGCAGCAATTACAGCTGCAAGTCTCTCGGGGTATGTCTCTAAAAGCTTGGCACATCTAGCCACTGGGATTTTTGCCCATTCTTCAAGGCAAAACTGCTCCAGCTCCTTCAAGTTGGATGGGTTCCGCTGGTGTACAGCAATCTTTAAATCATACTACAGATTCTCAATTGGATTGAGGTCTGGGCTTAGACTAGGCCATTCCAAGACATTTAAATGTTTCCCCTTAAATCATCAGACTGTTGCTTTAGCAGTATGCTTAGGGTCATTGTCCTGCTGGAAGGTGAACCTCTATCCCAATCTCCAATCTTTGGAAGACTGAAACAGGTTTCCCCTCAAGAATGTCCCTGTATTTAGTGCCATCCATCATTCCCTCAATTCTGACTAGTTTCCCATTCCCTGCCGATGAAAAATGGCATGATGGTGTTCTCGGGGTGATGAGAGGTGTTGGGTTTGGGCCAGAACTATAATTTTCCTTGATGGCCAAAAGGCTCAATTTTAGTCTCATCTGACCAGAGTACCTTCTTCCATATGTTTGGGCAGTCTCCCACATGCCTTTGGCGAACACCAAACGTGTTTGCTTATTTAAGGCACTGTAATAATGATACTAGTTATATCACTTTAAAAAGGGTATATTTACAACCTCTGGTGTATAACATGTTGGGCAAAGTGGAATAAGAGAGTCTGACATATAACGCCTAACTCAGTTAAGTAAAAATACTTTAAAGTACTACTTAAGTAGTTTTTTGGGGTATCTGTACTTTACTATTTATATTTTTGACTTTCACTTTCACTTTACTACATTCCTAAAGAAGATTATGTACTTTTTACTCCAAACATTTTCTCTGACACCCAAAAGTACTCCTTACATTTTGAATGCTTAGCAAGACAGGAAAATTGTCCAATTCACGCACTAATCAAGATAACATCCCTGGTCATCCCTATAGCCTCTTATTTGGTGGACTCACGAAACACAAATGCTTAGTTTGTAAATTATGTCTGAGTGTTGGAGTATGCCCCTGGCTATCCGTAAATGTAAAATAAAAAATTGTGCCGTCTGGTTAGCTTAATTGTAATGAACACGATGGGAGACAGAGAGCTGGTTTCAAGCGCAGGGCGCAGTAGGTGTTTATTTCAAATCAAATCAAATCAAATTTTATTAGTCACATACACATGGTTAGCAGATGTTAATGCGAGTGTAGCGAAATGCTTGTGCTTCTAGTTCCGACAATGCAGTAATAACCAACAGTAATCTAACCTAACAATTCCACACTACCTTACACACACACACAAGTGTAAAGGGATAAAGAATATGTACATAAAGATGTATGAATGAGTGGTGGTACAGAACGGCATGGCAGATGCAGTAGATGGTATAGAGTACGGTATATACGTATGAGATGAGTACTGTAGGGTATGTAAACATAAAGTGGCAGTTTAAAGTGGCTAGTGGTACATGTATTGCATAAAGATGGCAAGATGCAGTAGATGATATAGAGTAACAGCTATATTTGACATATGAGATGGGTAATGTAGGGTATGTAAACATAGTATTAAGTGGCATTGCTTAAAGTGGCTAGTGGTACATTTTTACATAATTTCCATCAATTCCCATTTTTAAAGTGGCTGGAGTTGAGTCAGTATGTTGGCAGCCGCTAAATGTTAGTGGTGGCTGTTTAACAGTCTGATGGCCTTGAGATAGAAGCTGTTTTTCAGTCTCTCGTCCTTGCTTTGATGCACCTGTACTGACCTCGCCTTCTGGATGATAGCGGGGTGAACAGGCAGTGGCTTGGGTGGTTGTTGTCCTTGATGATCTTTAATGGCCTTCCTGTGACATCGGGTGGTGTAGTGTCCTGGAGGGCAGGTAGTTTGCCCCTGGTGATGCGTTCTGCAGACCTCACTACCCTCTGGAGAGCCTTCGGTTGTGGGCGGAGCAGTTGCCGTACCAGGCGGTGATACAGCCCGACAGGATGCTCTCGATTGTGCATCTGTAGAAGTTTGTGAGTGCTTTTGGTGACAAGCCGAATTTCTTCAGCCTCCTGAGGTTGAAAGAGCGCTACTGCGCCTTCTTCACAACGCTGTCTGTGTGGGTGGACCAATTCAGTTTGTCCGTGATGTGTACACCGAGGAACTTAAAACTTTCCACCTTCTCCACTACTGACCCGTCGATGTGGATAGGGGGGTGCTCCCTCTGCTGTTTCCTGAAGTCCACAATCATCTCCTTTGTTTTGTTGACGTTGAGTATGAGGTTATTTCTCTGCACACACACTCCGAGGGCCCTCACCTCCTCCCTGTAGGCCGTCTCGTCGTTGTTGGTGATCAAGCCTACCACTGTAGTGTCATCCGCAAACTTGATGATTGAGTTGGAGGCGTGCATGGCCACGCAGTCGTGGGTGAACAGGGAGTACAGGAGAGGGCTCAGACGCACCCTTGTGGGCCCCAGTGTTGAGGATCAGCGGGTGGAGATGTGTGTACCTACCCTCACCACCTGGGGGCGGCCCGTCAGGAAGTCCAGGACCCAGTTGCACAGGGCGGGGTCGAGACCCAGGGTCTCGAGCTTGATGACGAGTTTGGAGGGTACTATGGTGTTAAATGCTGAGCTGTAATCGATGAACAGCATTCTCACATGGGTATTCTCTTGTCCAGATGGGTTAGGGCAGTGTGCAGTGTGGTTGCGATTGCGTCGTCTGTGGACCTATTGGGTCGGTAAGCAAATTGGAGTGGGTCTAGGGTGTCCGGTAGGGTGGAGGTGATATGGTCCTTGACTAGTCTCTCAAAGCACTTCATGATGACGGAAGTGAGTGCTACGGGGCGGTAGTCGTTTAGCTCAGTTACCTTAGCTTTCTTGGGAACAGGAACAATGGTGGCCCTCTTGAAGCATGTGGGAACAGCAGACTGGGATAAGGATTGATTGAATATGTCCGTAAACACACCAGCCAGCTGGTCTGCGCATGCTCTGAGGACGCGGCTGGGAATGCCGTCTGGGCCTGCAGCCTTGCGAGGGTTAACACGTTTAAATGTTTTACTCACCTCGGCTGCAGTGAAGGAGAGCCCGCAGGTTTTGGTAGGGGGCCGTGTCAGTGGCACTGTATTGTCCTCAAAGCGGGCAAAAAAGTTGTTTAGCCTGTCTGGGAGCAAGACATCCTGGTCCTCGACGGGGCTGGTTTTCTTTTTGTAATCCGTGATTGACTGTAGACCCTGCCACATACCTCTTGTGTCTGAGCTGTTGAATTTCGACTCGATTTTGTCTCTGTACTGAGACTTAGCCTGTTTGATTGCCTTGCGGAGAGAATAGCTACACTGTTTGTATTCGGTCATGCTTCCGGTCACCTTGCCCTGGTTAAAGCAGTGGTTCGCGCTTTCAGTTTCACGCGAATGCTGCCGTCATACAGGTTTCTGGTTTGGGAATGTTTTTATCGCTGCCTGTGGGTACGACATCGTCAATGCACTTCCTAATGAACTCGCTCACCGAATCAGCATATTCGTCAATATTGTTGTTGGACGCGATGCGGAACATATTCCAATCCGCGTGATCGAAGCAGTCTTGAAGCGTGGATTCAGATTGGTCGGACCAGCGTTGAACAGACCTGAGCGCGGGAGCTTGTTTGTTTGAAGGCTGGAATCAACAAAATGGAGTCGTGGTCAGCTTTTCCGAAAGGGGGGGGGGAGGGCCTTATAAGCATCGCGGAAATTGTATAACAATGGTCTAGTGTTTTTCCAGCCCTGGTAGCACAATCGATATGCTGATAGAATTTAGGGAGTTTTGTTTTTAGATTGGCCTTGTTAAAATCCCCAGCTACGATGAATGCAGCCTCAGGGTGTGTGGTTTCCAGTTTACAAAGAGTCAGATAAAGTTCGTTCAGGGCCATCGATGTGTCTGCTTGGGGGGGAATGTATACGGCTGTGATTAGATTGACGAGAATCCCTTGGTAGATAATGCGGTCGACATTTGATTGTGAGGAGTTCTAGATCAGGTGAACAGAACGACTTGAGTTCTTGTGTGTTGTTATGATGATCACACCACTTCTCGTTAATCATAAGGCATACCCCCGCCGCCCTCTTCTTCCCGGAAAGATGTTTGTTTCTGTCGGCGCGATGCATGAAGAAACCAGCTGGCTGCACCGACTCCGTTAGCGTCCCTTGAGTTAGCCATGTTTCCGTGAAGCAGAGCACGTTGCAATCCCTGATGTCTCTCTGGAATGCTACCCGTGCTCGGATTTCATCAACCTTATTGTCAAGAGACTGGACATTGGCGAGTAGTATGCTAGGGAGTGGAGCGCGATGTCCCGTCTCCGAAGCTGACCACGAGACCGCCACGTTTTCCCCTTTTTCGGCGTGCACAGGGTCGCCGGCTGGGATCAGATCCATTGTATTGTGTGGAAGGCAAACCACTGGATCACGTTTTCGCGAAAATGATAAATTCCTTGGTAGGAACGATGATGAGTTGACGTTAATCGTATATTCAGTAGTTCCTCCCGACTGTATGTAATGAAACCTAAGATTACCCGGGGTACCGATGTAAGAAATAACACGTAAAAAAACAAAATACTGCATATTTTCCAAGGAACATGAAGCGAGGCAGCCATCTCTTTTCGGCGCCGGAAGTGTTTTTTGTAAAGGACCACAGGAGGAGGCAGGTAGCTGGGTCCAGGGGCAGGCAGAAAGCCATACACAGGGGGTCCAAAAAGGCAACAGTACAGGCAGGGAAAGGGCTAGTAACGTCGTCCGGGTGATCAGGCAATAGATAACAGGAAATCCGATAGGCTAAGGTACAGGCAGGGAATAGGCAAAAGGCATCGTTAGTGAGGCAGGCAAAAACTATCATACACGGGAGGATTAAATTATGGGAAACAGATCTCCGAATATAAGTGTGTCACAAAACAAACAATACCTCACAATGACGGGGTGCAAAGAACTAAACTAAATAGTGTGTGATAATGACATACAGGTGTGTGAACACGTGATCAGAATTCAGGTGATTGGGATCTGGAGAGTGAGCTGCGTTCAGGGGATCTATGTGTTTGAGAGTGTGAGCTGGAAAGTGGGCTGGAAAGTGAGCTGCGTTCAGGGGATCTATGTGTTTGAGAGTGTGAGTTGGAAGCAGACGTTACATTAATATAAGGAATTTTAAATAATTTATACTTTTACTCAAGTATATTTTAGCAATTGCATTTACTTTTTATACTTAGGTATATTTAAAACCAAATACTTTTAGACTTTTACTCAAGTAGTATTTTACTGGGTGACTTTCACTTTTACTTGAGTCATTTTCTATGAAGGTATCTTTACTTTTACTCAAGTATGAAAAATGGGTACTTTTTCCACCACTGCCCTAACTTGACTTCAGTCTTCGCCAATGAGAACCAAGAGGGGCCTAGCTTTGTCCTTCATGACTGGAAAAGGTCTCGATTCTAGGCCTAGAATATCTTATATCCATCTCATTAGATCAGAACAGGATGGATCAACAGTGATTCATATTATTGGTTTGCATCCTAAAAAAAGGATAACACACTTACATTATTTGTCTACCCATATGATGTGGATCATTGTCAGGTTATTAGATGTATATGCTTCAGTAACAACAGAACACCATGGTTGTAATAACACTTTAAACAGGTAATTTGTCAATGTGTAGAATGTGTTTGTTTTGGGTCCACACTGGCAAATTAGACAGTCACAGAGGATGTTCTTCTGAATAACTGGTCAGGGCAGAGCACTTATCATTCAGCTTCAGGCAACTTTGATGTAAGGCTTGATCACACCTGTAGTGACTACTTCTATCCGTCACGCCCATTGCTGCTTATTCATTGTTCACTAGATATATCAATGTAATTACACCCAACACAATGTTGAAAAACAGAATGCTTCCCACCGCTAGATCACATAACTAGATGTGAGCTGGATGTGATTCCAACGCTGCCACCAACACAGCGGAAGAGAGTGATATCTGCAACAGGCTCTAACCAGCGCTCATACGTGGCAAAGTGAGCTCTAACAGCTGTTGCCATGAAAGTAGGCCTCTGGGCAGAGACAGTAGGGCCTACAATGCTGGCATATGTCGTGTTACAATAGCCTAAGTATATAACATGATTGACACGACCGTAATAATCATCATGAAACGGCCTTGGAAGTGCCATAAGTGTAAGGCAACATAATTCATTATTTTACATTAACCTGTTTAACTGCATTGATATGGCTTAATTGATCATAGTCCAGACTCGTTATAGTTGCAAATAGCATACAGTTGCACCAGGGAATTTTTGCAGGTCTTCTGTTTCCCCACATATATTAATTAATTCATTTCCCATCATGAAAATGTATCCCCATTCCCCAAACAAATACCTTCATCAATACCACAAAAAAAACAGCCAAATCAGCTTTTTACTCCAATCTTGCAACCCTCATAAAATCTGACAAAAGCGAAAACAAGCAGAGAACACTGAGAACAGAGAGGGGTATGTCTGTGCATGCCACTCTGATATTTCCTGCCCATAACTCCTGTACCATCTTGTCCTGCATGCAGGATTTAACACTACTACGTACCTACGTACCATGCATGCCCCTCCTGTGGCTGGAGAGAGAGAGGGGGGGGGGGGGGAAAGGGAGAGAGGGTGGAAAGAAGAGAAGAAAGCAAAAACAAATGTCACAGTATCCCCAGGCAAGCTGAGGCTGAACAGTAGCACATGGGCATTTATTTTTTTGCAAGTGTTATAATTACAGCTGCTTTTATTTGGTAGGTGGCGGTTGGGAGCTGGCTGAGAATCAAATGGGAATAAACTGTTCACACCTGACAGGCAAAGTAATAGGGCTGTTGGCAGATTGATTTGTAGCCCAGTTTGATGGGACACTGGAAGGCAACATCTGAGAACTGAGAGTCCAGGGGCTTTCTACTCCATCACAATAGATACCTAATCACATATCTATACTACAGTGTATTTAAAGGGGGTTTACTCTGCCCTGTAACCATTATAAAGGGGTACGCTCTGCCCTGCACCTATCATGTTCCTCCATACGGCCCATCCCTCAGTCAGTCGTTAACTAACTAAACATAACAACGATACTTACTTTTACTTTATATAATCAAACTACTGATTTGCTGCCATTCTTCAGCGGGTTGATACAGGGCCAGGACAGAGAACACTGGTTTGACTGAGTGTATTCATCTCCTCTCAGGAGCAGGAGGCCTGCAGGGGGTAAAGTGAGGGGATGGTGCCAAGCAGTTAGTTAGACAGACAAACATAACGTTGCCTCCCTGTATATGTTACTGTATAAGCTACTGGAGGAGGAGGAGGTGGAGGTTGTTTTTCTGTTTGGGATGCTTGCCTTGTAGCCCCTGAGTCAGAGAGCTGAGGTGGGGTGGGTGGATGGGGAACACCAGGGCCCTGCGGGGACAGTTGTTTATTCAGGACAGGTAACACCCATGGGCATACACAAGCACACCAAAGCAGGGAGAGTCTATATGTTTACCACTTTCTGACTGTCACTCCCTTCCTCTCACACGCATACACATACCTACATCAGCTACCATACATAAACACACACACAGGAACACACACACACAAACACTCAGTAAAGGCTGGGTATTGCTCCATCGCCATGTGTACCATTGGCCTTGTGGCATGGTGCCCTCAGAGGTCGTGACCCGCGGTGCTGTGTCTCCTTGGTGGTTCCTTATCACAGTCAGCATCTTTAATCTCCTGCTGTGTGGGGCGGTAGAGGCTCACAGGCCACCGGATTATAGCTTCTCCTTCACACAGCACAGGCAGGACAGCGACTGCACTGCAGTCAATATCACTCTCTCTCACACACTCTCTCTGTCTTTATCTCTCTCTCTGTCTCTCTCCCAATCTTTTTTTCTCCCACACAATTATGCAAAAAAAAAAAATCTGAGCATACACAGAAAGA
This sequence comes from Salvelinus sp. IW2-2015, assembly GCF_002910315.2. Taxonomy (NCBI): domain Eukaryota; kingdom Metazoa; phylum Chordata; class Actinopteri; order Salmoniformes; family Salmonidae; genus Salvelinus; species Salvelinus sp. IW2-2015. The sequence goes on from NC_036855.1 coordinate 64,743,899, forward strand.
TATAAAGAAAGTGTCAACCCAACATGCACGTGATCAGTTGAGATCAGGAATATTGTCAAAGAAAACCCTTCCCAAGTAAACCACATGATTGTCCGGACCTGTGCAGTTTTGTAATCACACACAGCATTAGCACCTATCAGGTCATTAAGCTTCAATTTTCCCTCTGCGTGTAATGAATCCAATGTTTCTAAGTCTTGGCATGCACAAATGATTAACTGGTGGTGAACACAACTGATTAAAAGATAAAGCCTTGGCACACAATGACTTTCAGCACTACATATGGTGTGTAGTACCTGAGAGACCAGGCCTCCTCACGCAAAGAAGATATTTACCTTTTCAGTTAATTTCCCTCTTACATCCTCACACACAGATCTCCCACATTGCACCTCCTACAAAGGCTAAATGTGGAAAATAAAATGTGATGTCATGATGTGTGTGTGTCACAATTACATGGGTTACAATGGTAAATGTAAATTTAATTTAAGTTCAATTAATGCTAAAGCTGAACCTATAAACATATTGTATGTTGTACCTTGTTTGTTCACAACAAGTTAAACAGAGTAAGCCGGGCGAAGGACCACAAACCACAGCGGTTATGAGAAAACTTTGGATCAGAAACATATGAAACCGAGAGGTGTGAGTGAGGGGCAAAATGAGTGTTGAATTTRACAAGCGGTAACRGGAAAGCAGTGAAAAACTATCACAAAARGRTTGTGTGAYGTMAGAAAAMAATCAGRAAAACAATAAACTCATATTYCTGATGATAACAGTCAGGACTATTGTCAGGACTCCTCCTATATCTAACGTTACTGCAATCTATAGCTGCTCACCCTGMGGRCACATCCTCAGAGCTGGTGTTGGGGGACCCATAGAGGAAAGCTGCAGCCCCAGCCACAGTATAACGGATGTCAGGGGTTCTGACACAATACACAATACTATTAAACCACATGCAATGACTCAGAAGACTGACTGCGTGATGATGGCCTTAATGATGGACTTAGTCACTTTGATACCGCTGCCTCTTGCTATAGGAAATGTTCCATAGCACACATCATTACTGATTGATCCCTTTGACAAGTAGAGCTAGACCTAGTCTCTCGTGACTTATTTGGTTGTGGGTGCAGAGATTAATCTACAACAACATTGCGAGTCACCCAACAGTCATTGCAGTGATAACACACGTGTATGAGTGTGTAGGCTGCTCGCACACATCCACCCATTCAGTAGCCAGTGGTGTCAGACATCCTGTCTCAGTAGGGTGAAAGGTATTGTTGTGCTTGAACCGGGTTCAGTCCATTACTCAACAGGGCCCTGGGGATAAGTCTTCTGTGCTGTCCAAGAAAAACACTGCATGGTGCAGATAGATGCCTGGCCACAACACAACACTCTCTCTTCCACACACCGTCCCACAGACTAACAGAATGCACACAAGATGAAACAACTCAGACAAGAGATTGTTTTGACCATCCTGTCTCTGTAGTATCACTCTTTTGGCAAAGCAAGAATGTTGAAATTATTCTAGGTAATTGAGTACATTTTTTGTGAGAGTAAATCTGCACATGTCAGAGACCTTGACAAATATTAACACTTAAAGTGTAGGCCTAATACTACAAATATTAGGCATATTGAGCATTTGTGCTTCTAACATTAGTTAATCTATTTGTTTATTAGAAATATCCCTTTTTGTTGCTATTTATACAAAAAACACAATGAAACACAATTGAAGAATGTAGGGAGATCTTTCTGTAGACCTACTTCAATATCTTACGATGTTCTGGTCAATTTTTAATGTCAGTTTGTTTTATGGCCAAACACGGATTGAAATATGCATTATGATGCACTAGTTTCTATAGAAGAAATCCACATTTGAGTCTGGCCAATCTCTGCAAACTTTTCTATTTACACAACAGTAGCGTGCTTCTCAAAAAACGGTCGGTGACTGTTTTGATAAAAGGGGTGACCCGCGAGGTTGGCTGATGCCTCCCCTGCTCTCTCTGTACACAACCTCGCGACCCTTGGCACAGCCAGAGCAAACACAGTCTGCACGCAATGCCGGGTCTGTGGCACAATGATTAACCCGTAAATGTGCTGTCAACCCGCTCCGTAGCCTGCGAAGCCCGCTGAGAGAATTGGAGCGTGGCAGACGAGGTTAATTTGTTTCACGCATGGCTCGTTTTGCGTGTCAAGCATATCCATATCTTCTTTCATTATGTGGTTGTATGTCTGTCTTTGTACACGCGTTTCATATTTTCATTTCTTTATGATATGTCCTCTTATTTTTTCGCTCCCAGTTTGAGTCAGCGTAAAAAAGGCGCATGGCAGCTTCGTGCGTGACAGAAAGATGGATGACCGAGATATTTCCGCACGCAACTATTGTTTTTCCCGGTGAGTATTTTTAACTTTGGCTTGCTTATGGACAGAGAGAGACCGGGACTGTTCGCTCAGTTACTAATGTGGTGTTCACACCAATCAGTGAGGGGAAGGTGATACAATATGGGGACCGGACCCCTCCTCTCCCTGTTCCGAACCCCAGCATTCCTGTGTGTGCACTTCGAGCCGGTCGCGGGAGCGAGCGAGACAGAATGTTGCTCAATTACAGTTTGTGTATAGTGTAAGTGATTGCGTGTTGACTTACTCAAGCCAGAGGGGGTTTGTATGAGGTCACAGTCACACATTCATGAGTAGTGTCATGACCTAAATTCTTAGAAAAAAAGGTTCCAAAGGGGTTATTTGTAGATGGATAGGGTTCTTCCAAGAACCCTTTTTATCTGAAGAATGAACCCTTTTTGGAAGAGAAGAGTTCTTTGTTAGGCAAAGAGTTCAACCTAGAACAGTTTTCATCCTAAGAGCCGATTTTGGAAGAAAGGGTTCTTTGGTGATTCTTTGGAAAGCAAGAAGGGTTCTACATAGAACCCTTCTGAATCTGTAGAAGCTATTTTATTGTATTTTTTCTATCTTTATTTTAAATTGTGCCTGAGCAATAATGTTTACCTCAGAGTTTAAACTTTAACATCAGGAGTTTGAGTAATCAGCTAAGTTTTAAAAGATAGCTGTGAGAATAGTTTTAACTGTATATGGGAATATTTATGCATGTACTGTATCTGGTATTCCCTTAATCATTTTACATATACAGTACTGACATAGTTGATATCTTTGCCATGATTTCTGTTTTTCAAATTAGTATTTTCTGTGAATTTATTGAGCAGAAAGTAGGAGAATAGAAGGGAGTATGAGTGAACCAGCAATGTATAGTATGGTACACAGCAAATTGGCCAGTTTTACCTAGTGTTGATTTTTCAGTGTAAAATGTCTAGTGTTGATTCAGGAGTTACATTCAACACTCAGTAGTGTAAAAGAACCCTGTGTTGGTATTAATAAACAGAGTTGAGTGTGATTGTCATTTTTATCTGTGTGGAGTAAAACACTCAAAAACACACCCATCATTATCATATTTCCCAGCATGCTCTATTGCAAGTTGATTTTCAGAAATGTTTGTTTCAATGTCTGTATTTTAGCATGCACATTGATTGGTTGATTAAACTTATGCTACACAAAGATAAATAACATACATTTTATAAACTAATCCAATCTGTTAGTATTTGTACTTACTGCACCTGTTACTGAGATGGTTGTCCTAGTTTATCCAGAGTGACTTACAGTAGTGAGTGCATATATTTTTTTGTACCCGTTTTTTTATTTTTGGTGTTGGTCCCCATGGGAATCGAACACACAACCCTTGCTTTGCAAGTACTGTGCTCTACCAACTCAGCCACACGGCTGATTTCCCACTGATCGATGCATCGCTCCCCGCACTTAAAAATAACTACACATTCTTCCTTCTTAGAGTTTGGGCTGTCTTCAAGTCAAAAGAAAAGACGGAGGCAAACCCTCTCAGATGATCATCCCTAAAACCTAAAACATCTGCATAGTAGGAGGTGTCATTAGCTTTTTCAGGGTAACAAGTACTGCCCTAGGGGTTTACGTTACTCCATAGAATTGGTAATAACAAAAGTGGTAATAACACAGTAATAACATGATAACAAAACACAGTAATAACATAGTATAAAAAGTAATAACATGTTAATAAATAAGTGTTGTGTGCTTTGGCATTATGTGTATGAACAATGGTGATATTGTCTCTCTCTCCCCTCCTGTCTCTGTTCATGCATGTTTTATTTTGCTGAGAGTTCAAAGAAGACACTTCCAAACCTCTGGTAGCACAGACTGTTCTGTCTGGTGTTTACAGACTAGAATAAAAGACTGAGAGATGAGTGCACCAATCTGACCTGTCACCTGAGTGGTTAATTGCTCTAACTACCAGTCTGTGTACAGGGGTTAGTTGACCTCCTCCATAACATTCACACACAACCACACGCCCTCACACACATGCAAACCCACTCACGAAAAATTCCCTCACACTCACACACACACATACCTGGTTTGAAGGTGTGTGACAGGTGTTTGGTTGTTGCGTGCCAAAGGACTGAAGACTTCAGCTGCCTTTACAGTCATTACTCAGAAAGGGAGATTCTTCAAGGGAATTTCAATTTGCTGTGGGCTAAACAGTGTTTTGGTTATGATGTGAGCTCTGTAAATGGACATCATGGATGTATGTGTGTGACCCTAACGTGACTAAATAACAGACTACTTGAACATTTCCTATTGATATTTGTCACGTTATTGTCCTCAATGGCTGCCCTATAGACTTGGAATCACTGGCCACTTTAATAATAGAACACTAGTCACTTTAATAATGTTTAAATAATGTTTACATACTGCTTTACTCATCTCATATGTACAGGATATACTGTATTATATTCTACTGTATTTTAGTCAATGCCACTCCGACATTGCTTGATCGAATATTTATATATTTCTTAATTCCATTATTTTACTTTTAGATTTATGTGTATTGTTGTGAATTGTTAGATACTACTGCACTGTTGGAGCTAGGAACACAAGCATCTCGCTACAACCGCAATAACATAAATATATGTATGTGACCAAAAAAAAAATATTTGAATTTAATTCCATGTATTTGCAACTGTGATTGTTAGATAACCGAACCTGCGTTGCAACGAGAGGTCATACAAACTGTTGGAGGTCATTGAGCAAGTCACTAATGCTGAGCAGGGAGTGGCGTGTTAGACCATAGCCATATGAACAGAAGCCTATTTCAAACGAGTGTGATCCTGATGTTTACGTTAAATGCTGGACCTGTATGGAATGTCCGTCCCATGGCCTCTCACGCTATCGTCTCCCTCTCCTCTCACAACGCTGTGCGTAATGCTTAGTGTGATTATATACTTTATGTTTATGCTTAATAAATCAGCCTTGGACTGTGTCATGCTGTGCCAGTGAACAATCTCATTTGGAGAACTTTACTTTGTTTTTAAGCAGCTCTTCGAAATGTCATAAAATGGTTTCCAAGTTCATACGCGAAGGTACCTGCCATGGTTGACATTACCGTGACTATGCAAGTCAATTGGTATTTGGTGGATTTAGGCAGTTGACTTCAGCCAGCCAGTTACATGCCTGCGTGAAGCCTGAGTGGTAGATCGCATGACTCCAAAGCCCAAGATCCTCGCATTTACAGAAGCTATAGCGCGCGAATATGTGCACCTCCGTGACCAAGAAAAAGTCTCACGTCCTGCGCTCTTTGTTCTSCAGCGTTTAAGACCCTTGTGTCTTTCCAGGGGCTGCTGCCTTCGCGTGACTGACCAAGCAGATTTAGGATTGTCCCGAAGACCAAGCCCACCCCTCCGTGCGGGAGCTCCGCTTTCTCACGCGAACTGCAGGAGCAGGGACGTAGCGCTGAGGCGCACGGGCGGGCGGCGGGTGGGCGAAAGCCCAGCGACTGGCATTATCCATCATATTGACCATGGCAATAATACGGTGTGTAGGCCTATCTCGGGGGGAAAAAAGCGATTAAGAGCGTCTCRCTATATTATTATAGTGTTCATATGCCTCAAGCAGTGGTAAATTAGTCTATTGTTTTTCACAATTTCAATTACACGTTGGCGTCTTTTATCTTGGCTTTGGAGTGACACTTCACTTTCCTCAAAGTCTGCACATTTTGGGTTGCCTACTAGTTGTAATCCAGGATTCCAGGAATGATCATCCAAATGTTTAACTATTTAGGAAACTAACGGCGACGCTGTCTAATAGCCACACATTCGTACACTGAAATGTGCACTTAAATGTCTTGAGATATCTTCAAGTTGAATTATGCTAATTATTTAAATTGAGCAATAAAGTTAACTCATTGTGAATAATACAGTCCTACAGTTAACCCCGAACCGAATGTTTAACACATTAGGTCTTGGAAGTTGAAATACAGGCATACCGCAAGACAAAATATAGAGGCATATTGTCAAGTAGACAAAAGACAATTAATATAAAGCCATTTACCTGTTGAAAATTATGATATAGAAAACAACTAAAATAAAACAACAAAGAGATCAGTGAATGCTTAAAATATATCCTAATTAACCATAATTGTCTTCAATAAAAACTTAATTAAAACATCCTTGCCTTTTCTATGGCGTATGCCTACAAGCCAATGGTAAACCATTTCAGCGTGTTTATTTGTATGTGGACAGGTCATTGTGGCCCCAATGATAGAGATATGCGTGCATAAAAACGCATGTCTGCGCGTAAATCCTGCACTGATAGGAGATTTGGTTAAATGTCTAATTACGCACGTGGATAGTAAGTTAGGATTTAGTCGAGTGAGATTTCTCAGCAACAAGTTTTGTTTATCAATCAAAGCATATTGGCTAACAGCCAGCCTAATATGATGCTGGTTAACAGGAAAGTCGTATATGCATCCAACATACGTTGTTGAAATTAGATCATTTAATTCTGAAGAACAGATTGTGTGCATGTTGTCCATAACCATAAAGCGTTCTATATCAATGGTGCTTATATGCAATCTATATAGGTCCTTTTCAGTCGATAGGCTCATTACCGCTGAGAATGTTTCAGTCCATGGTCCAACTATGTTGGAAATCCCTCGTATTGCTGTGCAGAGTCGATATATATTCACTGTCAGTGGGCTATCTGGAATAGGATGTACATTTCCTAAAAGAAGAGAGACTGTAAGGGTAATGAACTCATTCACCCTTTCACCCCTGCAGTGCTGACAGAATACTCCCCCACCCCCACACCCCAGCATCCTTAACCAAGGGCTGGGGGAGGCGAGGGCTTGGCCAAAACGCTCTCACGCAACTTGGCCAATCTTTAACTTGACTGCTAACAGGTACACGCACGCGATGGCATTTGCCAGTTTTTATCACGACTTGTTTCAAAACAGACCCCGCTCAGAATGGTGTGTTGTAGATGGTGAGGTCTAGAAGACTCTATTCTAGGTTTTAATACATATAACTTACCTTTGAGTAAGTTCCAATTGGGATATTGATTAACACAACAGGGATCCGAAGTCAAACACTTTGGATAGCTTACACAAGCAGACAAGACAATATAGTCTCTTATCTCAATCGAATGTTTTATCCTCCATGACACACTTGATAAGTAGGCTACATTTGTGTCCTATAAGTTAATAAGACACACACGTCTTCCCATTGTCCTTATATGCACCACCGTTATACTGTTGACAGGTTGAGTGAGATTTAACAAACTGTCAAAGATGAGTCTCTTGATTAAAAGTACTTCGGGGCTGTACGTTCTCCCGCTTGGGATAGGCTACACCTTTGCACGCTATCGAAATCTGTTGCAATGAGTAGGCCTAAAGGAAAGATTGCCAAAGGGTTTATGACTTAATAACTAATGCGTAACAATGTCCTGTTAATTAATTTATGTAACAAGTATTTAAAGAGGAAATGTTGATGTTTGCTAATAATAACATGTAAAAAGGAATACCACTGGAAACAGATTAGACACTGATGGTAAATTTATTTTTGAAAATATTGTGGGCCCAAAGTGATTAAGCTTGTGTCCTTAAATTAGTTGTGGAAGAGTTCATGTTCAATAGATCATTGAGAATAAATATTTGGATCAGGCCCAAAGTACTGTCATCCTTATACAATGTGCTTTATATAATTGTTTTCATTCATATGTTCCATATACTTTTAAGATAAATAGTTCATAACATGTTGATAAGGAGTGGATGAATTGCCTTTTTTCAATATGGCTTATTAGCCTACTGCCTACCATAGCCTGCAATATTAGGCCCAATACCCTAACATTAATGGAAAAAATAACAAATAAAATACATATAAATATTTAGACCTAAACAAATAAATAAAACAAAAAAAACAAATATAATTACCACATCTATAACATTATAAGTAAGATGTGTAGTATGATGAATAGGTATGATAGTGATTATAGGTCTACATCTACATGGTTGTGCTAATGATTATGATGATATATTATGATTAAAAGTTAGGCTGATTGTATTATTGTATTGTTATTACACAATAACACATTTAACATGCTCTACTTCAATTGCAAATATCATTGGTGATCATTCCACAAATCAATGGGTCCTGTATTCCTCTTACCTGACTGGCTTCTTCTGTATAGTGTGTTTTATAACTCCCTCCAACAGGCTAATGAACATCTGAAAAGATTCTCATCCAATCATTCTGATATAAACCTAAAATCAAATCTAAAAATGTAAAAATAAAAATACATGTTTTAAAATCATATGAACGTGGAATAGCCTACTGAGAATGACTTGTTCGAGAATTAAACATGCAGTCTATTGAATTTCTCTATGGTTAGACATTCTAAAATGTTTTTATAACAAACTATATGAAATTGTATGTATATATTTTTTCAATAGGGCCCATCACTGATATATCAGAGAAAGCATGCACTCATAGAAAAAAATATCTTACTCCTTAGACGTTTCTTTTTATAGTAAAGGCAAGCTTACATTATATATATATATATACAGTTGAAGTCGGAAGTTTACATACACCTCAGCCAAATACATTTAAACTCAGTTTTTCACAATTCCTGACATTTAAACCTAGTAAACATTCCCTGTCTTAGGTCAGTMAGGATCACCACTTTATTTTAAGAATGTGAAATGTCAGAATAATAGTAGAGAGAATTATTAATTTCAGCTTTTATTTCTTTCATCACATTCCCAGTGGGTCAGAATTTTACATACACTCAATTAGTATTTGGTAGCATTGCCTTTAAATTGTTTAACTTGTTTCAAACGTTTCGGGTAGCCTTCTACAAGCTCCCACAATAAGTTTGGTGAATTTTGGCCCATTCCTCCTGACAGAGCTAGTGTAACTGAGTCAGGTTTGTAGCCTCCTTGCTCGCACATGCTTTTTCAGTTCTGACACACATTTTCTATGGGATTGAGGTCAGGGCTTTGTGATGGCCACTCCAATACCTTGACTTTTGTTGTCCTTAAGCCATTTTGCCAAAACTTTGGAAGTATGCTTGGGTCATTGTCCATTTGGAAGACCCATTTGTGAACAAGCTTTAACTCCTGACTGATGTCTTGAGATGTTGCTTCAATATATCCACATAATTTTCTTTCCTCATGATGCCATCTATTTGGTGAAGTGCACCAGTCCCTCCTGCAGCAAAGCACCCACACAAATGATGCTGCCACAACCGTGATTACGTTTAGGATGGTGTTCTTCAGCTTGCAAGCCTCCTCCTTTATCCTCCAACAATACATGGCCCCCCCCATCATTATGGCCAAACGTTCTATTTTTGTTTCATCAGAACAGAGGACATTTCTCCAAAAAGTATGATCTTTTCCCCATGTGGCAGTTGCAAACCGTAGTCTGGCTTTTTTATGCGGTTTTGGAGCAAGTGGTTCTTCCTTGCTGAGCGGCCTTTCAGGTTATGTCGATATAGGACTCGTTTTACTGTGGAAATAGATACTTTTGTACCTGTTTCCTCCAGCATCTTCACAAGGTCCTTTGCTGTTGTTCTGGGATTGATTTGCACTTTTCGCACCAAAGTACGTTCATCTCTAGGAGACAGAATGCGTCTCCTTCCTGAGCGGTATGACGGCTGCGTGGTCCCATGGTGTTTATACTTCTGTACTATTGTTTGTAAAGATGAACATAGTACCTTCAGGCATTTGGAAATTGCTTCCAAGGATGAGCCAGACTTGTGGAGGTCTCCAATTTATTTTCTGAGGTCTTGGGCTGATTTCTTTTGATTTTCCCATGATGTCAAGCAAAGAGGCACTGAGTTTGAAGGTAGACCTTGAAATACATCCACAGGTACACCTCCAATTGACTCAAATTATGTCAATTAGCCTATCAGAAGCTTCTAAAACCATGACATAATTTTCTGGAATTGTTCAAGCTGTTTAAAAGCACAGTCAATTTAGTGTATGTAAACTTCTGACCCACTGGAATTGTGATACAGTGAATTATAAATCAAATAATCTGTTTGTAAACAATTTTCGGAAAAATTACTTGTGTCATGCACAAAGTAGATGCCTTAACCGACTTGCCAAAACTATAGTTTGTTAACAAGAAATTTGTGGAGAGGTTGAAAAACGAGTTTTAATGACTCCAACCTAAGTGTATGTAAACTTCCGACTTCAACTGTATATATATATATATACACTACTCATTGATGTTTCCGCTTGATATTTTATTACACCTCTCCTTCAGACAGCCGCTGCTGCTGGCAAGCCAAGAGAGGGAGATAGGTTACGTCACTCAGACATCAGCCAATGGAGCTGAGAAGCGCTCTATAAAAGAAGTTCCCATTCTTACTTTTAAGTACTGAGAAACGGAGTTCTCTTATAGCAAGAGAAAAAGCTTTCTATAAATATAACCTCACCTGCAAACTTCTTCGATCTTCCTGCAAGACGGCTCATTTGGCTCATAACGGAAGGTAATAAAAATGACAAATTTTGCATGTAATATATTTACATTTAACTTAAGAACAAGTAAACGTATGTTGGAATAGCAGGTGTCTTTTTGTTGTGAATGAAGTGTCAAAATAACATTTATTAACTAGTTTGCACATAATATTAGTACTGTTTTTTAAAGTTTATTTTTTACAATATAACAAGCTACAAAATGCATTATATACTGTTATCTTGTACCATTTATTCTTGAGTCTTCTTTTTAGTATAATCTATTCGAAAWAAATCTACGTACGTGTAGGCAATGTAACAGTTAAGGGCTTTAAAACATTTTTTATACTATACAGCCTTTTATGTAGCCTATGTTTAATGGTACAAGACTGGTAGAGTAGGGTGGCTTGCAAAAGCGTGAAAAGTGTGAGTGCAACATGCGTAAAGTACATGGGCCTGTATGCGTAAAGCATGCAGTCAGTATGGGACCACTCGTGCGTAATTACCCCAATGCAATTTTTGAACAATGTTTTCGAGCAATGTTCATTACTCAGCTGGAGTATATTTCTCGCTCACTATTAATCACAAACATGTACCTCTCCTTACAGATTGTGCAGAAGCCACTAAAAAAAACATATAAAAATGGTTCTCATGATACTACCCATTATCGGCTCAGTCTCTGTGTCTGAGGGGCTGGTTGCCATAGTATCACTATGCCTGGTGTACATGCTCATGAAGTACAAGCACACAGAGATCCCAGAGGGACTAAAACGGCTCCCAGGACCAAAGCCCCTGCCCATCATCGGGAATGTGCTGGAGGTGCACAACAACCCTCACCTCAGCCTGACTGCCATGAGCGAGCGCTACGGCTCAGTCTTCCAGATCCAAATAGGGATGCGGCCTGTGGTTGTTCTGAGTGGCAGCGAGACAGTCCGCCAGGCTCTTATCAAGCAAGGGGAAGACTTCGCCGGGAGGCCCGATCTATACAGCTTCAAGTTCATCAACGACGGCAAGAGCTTGGCCTTCAGCACCGACAAGGCTGGGGTGTGGCGCGCCCGCCGCAAGCTAGCTATGAGCGCCCTCCGTTCTTTCGCCACCCTGGAGGGATCGACCCCAGAGTACTCCTGTGCCCTGGAGGAGCACGTCTGCAAGGAGGGAGAGTACTTGGTAAAACAGCTGACCTCCGTCATGGATGTCAGTGGCAGCTTTGACCCCTTCCGCCATATTGTCGTATCGGTGGCCAACGTCATCTGTGGAATGTGCTTCGGCCGGCGCTACAGCCATGATGACCAGGAGCTGTTGGGCTTGGTGAACTTGAGTGATGAGTTTGGACAGGTGGTGGGCAGCGGCAACCCTGCAGACTTCATTCCCATCCTTCGTTACCTGCCCAACCGCACCATGAAAAGGTTTATGGATATCAATGACCGTTTCAACACCTTTGTGCAGAAGATTGTCAGTGAGCARTATGAAAGCTATGACAAGGTAAATAATACATTGCATCATGTTTCAAAAATGTTACATGTTTCATTCCATGTTTGATCTATTTGTTGTCTGTGATACTGATTGTACATTGTTCTGTTTTCAGGACAACATCCGTGACATCACTGACTCCCTCATTGACCACTGTGAGGACAGGAAACTAGATGAGAACGCCAACATCCAGGTTTCTGATGAGAAGATTGTGGGCATTGTCAATGATCTGTTTGGGGCAGGTGAGTTGAGTAAAAATAACGCAACAGTTATGCTGAGTCACTCCATATCATTGAAAACATTTTACATTTGTAAGATGTTTTAATTATGCAATGCGGCTTCTGTCTCCCTCTCAAGGTTTTGACACCATCAGCACAGCTCTGTCATGGGCTGTTGTGTACCTTGTGGCTTACCCAGAGATCCAGGAAAGACTGTATCAGGAACTGAGTAAGTTGAACCTTGCTGGTTTTAAACGATAGTTCTGTTCCCTAAATTAAATTAGTCATCCACAGAGAGATCCTATAAATCAGTTCTATATGTAATTCTATGGAGTCATGATTACTGACCTGTCACTACCCATCCCATTCTTTTTTGATATCCAATGTTCTCTATTGTCCTTCCAACAGCGGAAAAGGTGGGAATGAATCGCACTCCCCGTCTCTCAGACAAAACCAACTTACCTCTGCTGGAAGCCTTCATCCTGGAGATCTTCCGGCACTCTTCCTTCCTGCCGTTCACCATCCCACACTGGTGAGTTGCACTTGCACCTGCTCAAAACACAAATTTACAATATTAGCCAAACAGACATTTACAATATCAGTTACACATTATAGACACATATGGCATGGTCTGACTGGTATTGTCAATATTTTTTTAGCACGATCAAGGATACATCCCTCAATGGCTACTTCATTCCCAAGGACACCTGTGTCTTTATCAACCAGTGGCAGGTCAACCATGACCCGTGAGTAGTATTTTTAAACTAAAACTTCTCAACCCTATTACTATGCAACAACAGTGTTGTTACTGTAGTAATTACCGTGTTACTACACAGGTATAACACAAACCTAATGTAAATTGTTACCTCTGTGCTCTTCAGGGAGCTGTGGAAGGAGCCTTCTTTATTCAACCCTGACCGTTTCCTGAGTGCTGATGGCACAGAACTTAACAAGCTGGAGGGGGAGAAGGTGCTCGTATTTGGCATGGGCAAGCGCCGCTGCATCGGTGAGGCCATCGGTCGCAACGAGGTCTACCTCTTCTTGGCTATCCTGCTCCAAAGGCTGCGCTTCCAGGAGAAACCTGGGCACCCACTGGACATGACCCCAGAGTACGGCCTCACCATGAAGCACAAGCGCTGTCAGCTGAAGGCTAGCCTGCGGCCATGGGGGCAGGAGGAGTGAGGGCTATGGTCACATTTATGATTCTCAACATCACAATAACTGATTTATAGTTAGCCCTACATACTTGATGGCATGAGCTGAGTTCAGATTTAAAAGCCAGAGGGTACATTTTCTCTCTAGGAAAGACTGGGCTTGACACCTCTCTTGATTCATAGGAGAATTAACAGTGAAGGAAAACTGAGTCAAATTGTAGACAATTTGAAATCGATAAAATTATAATCTGAAATGGTATGTAGGGGGATTCCAAACATTGTTGTATTGGATAAAGGACCTTCACAAACTCATAGAGTTGATTAGTTTCTATGACCAGCATACCACAGGGCCTACTAGAGTTTGTCAGGTGTTGCTTCAGGAGATATCAGGAGAGACTATAGCTGTTTAGCTGCCTTTTTGTCTACGTCATCGTGTTTTACTGCTCCTCTTGCCTTGATCACAGCTCATATACTGTATCAGATCGCTTTAAAGAGGATCAATCTATAAAACATACACATAAACCCATGGTGGGGTTTTAAAGGGCATTGTTTTTTAGTTCCATGTTTGGGTATAATATTTTGCTACAGAATTTTGAGGCAAAAATGTTACAATCTACATGATAAAGTGCCTGTTCTCGTACTTTTGAGTTATTGTTCAGGTGGTCACAGACAGAGTTGAATGGATGTATCCTCCCAATTCTAAGCTAGATATTTTTATTCCACTGAATAAATCAGTGAAATGTGGACATTTGTATCCCACCAACATGTGATTGATTGTTTGTGTACATTTTTAAGCCTAGATGTATTTTGGAAAGTCCTTTTTTGAAATGTGCCTAAAATGTGTATATATTGTGGTGGCTTTGTATGACTATCAGGATACCAAAATACGTATGTATTACTGACTGTGTTATAAATGTCAACATTTTATAATGTAACGAAGGACTCTTGTAAACTAAAACCCCAACTGTATACACGATGCATTGTGTTGTTGGTAGCTATCTAGGTAGCTACTGAAATAAAAGCTGAAAATCAATGAACTTGTGCTCTCTTTTCTTGAGTGTGTTGGCCTATCTCATTGGCAACCCATGCATGCATTCACAAGCTAATATGCACAGGCCAATCATTAGGAGAGGACGTCGGTATTTGGCTGATCAGAGTAAATCTGTAACACTACTAGCTAGATAAGATAGGGTTGGATATCATCACTTACCTGTGTACAAGACTTGGACTTCTACTACAAAACAATCAGCACACAAACTGAGCACGTTTTCATGAGTAAATAAGCTATAAACTTGCCATTGGTGCAATGATTTAAAACAACCTTTGTTGGCATTGTAAATAATGCCTTAACTTTTTATCATGTGGCCTCATTGGTGCCCCCTGCATAAACAATCAATGAACGCAGGTGGGGAAAGCGAAGGAAGTGACGTTGTGACCAGGAAACAACACAAATTCTTCGAGTTCAGAAAGTGTTGTTAGCAAACTCATCACAAAAAAACTATATCATACACAAAAACAAGGTATATAATTTTAAATTTTACCTGACAGTGTTTAATGAATAACAAAAGGGTGGAGAGGATGCATATATTAATAACCGACGTTAGCCATGATCTCTGATTTAGCTACGCTAACGTTATCTAGTTAACGTTAGCGTTCACAGCAATTTGGCAGTAGCTAGCTATTTAGTTAGCTAGGTAGCGTTAGCTAGCCATCTTTTCGAATGGAACAGCTAGCTAGTTGCGTTATTTGGTTAGCTAACTAGATACCGATTTAACACAGTGATGGCTAACTAGGGTATTTGACAGCTACATTGCCAGCTTGTTTCCTAGTTAGCTAGCTAACGACGTAATTGCCAGAGTAGGTAAGTGATGAGTGAGTAGCCAGTTAACGTTAGGTAGCTAGTAGTAATTTACAAAGGGCTGTGGTTAACCCCCGCTGTTAGCCAATTGTATAGCCAATGGAACTCATATTTTAGACCTGTAACTAAGTCCTTAGACTGTTTTACACCGATAGTTGTATTCTTAATTTTTTTTGTGCCCAATTTACCTTAAAAGTATTATTCAAAAGTAGTAAAATCAAAACAATTGAGACCACCATATTCATATGAGTTCATAACGACAGATTTCCTAATATAATGTGTACGATTTTTCCAGATGAAGTTGAAAAGCACCTGGTCAACCGCTTTACCTATTTTGTTGTCAAGATATAGGGACTGGGCTGCATAAGAAAGTCTGGCGATACCTTCAGCTTTAGAAAGCAATACTCGGAGCTTTCAAGGATAAATCCCTCTGCAACCAATGGTTCAAGTTTCTTTTCTTTTTTTCTCAATAATAGGTTTAAAATTTAATGAGCATATTTCCTGTTGATCCTTAGATATGGTAATCCCAAGGTATGTTACTTTTTCCTTGACTGGAATATTGCGTATAGAGGGTATCACACAGACTTTAACAGCAAACAATTCACACTTATTAAGGTTTAGGCAAAGACCAGATGCTTTGGAAAATATATTTATCACGTCGACTGCTCTAGGAATCTGGTCAGCATCTTTCAAAAAGAGGGTTCTGTCATCTGCAAGTTGACTTATGATAATATCTCTGTCAGCAATAGAGATCCCTTTTATATTGCTGGTTTAACAGCTCTTGTAAGAAGTTGGGTTGCAAGCAGGAAGAGGTAAGGTGAAATTGGGCAACCTTGCCTAATTCCTCTTTTCAAATCTAGGAGAAGTGCCATGCTTTAATTTAATTGAACTGTTCCCATTCATATAAAGAGTAATAATAGTATTACAAAATATTTCCCCAAAACAAAATTTCTCAAGGGCGAGAAATATAAACTCAGTTCCACTATATCAAAGGCTTTCTAAAAGTCTAAGACGACAATAAAACGATCTTCGAAGATTAAATCAGAATGGTCAATAAGGTCTAACACCAGTCGGATATTATTAGATATGTCTATTCCTCATGAAGCCAGATTGGGTCTCTTCTTTAATTGAGTCCAATACTTCCTTCATTCTTTTTGCAAGTATAGAGGCTAATATTTTGTAGTCATAATTGAGCAGACAGATTGGATGCCAATTATTGAGTAGAAGCAAGTCTTTTTTGGGCTTAGGTATTAATGTAATCAGACCTTGAGTCAAACTGGGAGAGAGAGAATTATTTGTAATGCTTTCAGAAAAGACCTCCAACAGAAATGGGGCCAACTGTTGAGAAAAAGTTTTGTAAACCTCAGCAGATATACCATCAATCCCAGGAGACTAATTATTTTGAAGGTGTTCATTAGAATAAATGATCTCTTCAACTATAATAGGGTCATCACACTGTTCCCTCTCAGCCTCCCCAATTAATTTCACATCCCCCAGAGAGTCAAAGAAAAGAGTTGAAGAATCCTCACAATACTTAGAARTATATAAATTCCTGTAGAAGTTGCAACTAAAGTTAGATTAATTTAGATAGATTAATATTTAATTGTTGAATTGTATTCTTTTTAGAGTGGTATTTTTCTAACCTGAAAAAATAAGATTCATTTTGTTCACCCTCTAGCCACTTCTTCCTAGATCTGACAAAGGCTCCCTCTGCTTTCACTTTATACATATCATCCAACTTGTTTTGTAGCTCAAACAGAACAGTTTTACACCATAAATGTCACATTGATCAGAAAGCTGTGACGTATTTGTGAAGTTGTTTTCTGTCTTCCATATATGCCTAGATCCAGAGAGAATGGCTGCAGACTGGTTGGGCAGTCTGGTGTCAATAAACTGTGGACCAACCCTGGGCATGTACCAGGGAGAAGTGTCATCTGTGGACCAGACTAGTCAGACCATCTCTCTTAGACAACCTTTCCACAATGGGGTCAGGTGCCCTGTCCCTGAGGTCACCTTCAGGTAAGGCTTTCACATGGTGAAGTACAGAAAGATTAGCCTGCGTCACAGATTTCAGGAAATAATTTGCGGTGACAATGACATAGGAGATGGCATTTGGCAAGACGGCACAAACAGATCTGAGACTCAGGCTACAGACATACTAGTTACATTATGTGCATTGCTCTAGTTATTTCACTATACATAGGGGCCTACTTATTTGTTTTAAGCAATTTGCTGTTAACATGTCTAACATGTAAATGTGTACATTCTGTGCAGTGCTATGGACATCAAAGAGCTCAAATTCCTGGATATCCAAACTCAAAGTGGTGGCAGCAGAGCCAGTGCTGGACAGGGGGTCTTGTCTGATCCAGGCGTCAAATCTTCAGGGCAGAGTGGTCAGAATAGCAGAGGTGGTTACCCTGCCAACAACACCCATTCCACCACCGCTCCTATTACCATTTTACGCAAAGGTGAGATGAGAGGACTAGTTTGGGAGTTTTATTTTTCAAACTGGTTGCAAGGCCCCGATGCCTTGCAACCAGGTAACATTCAGGTACTGGGGGACTTTTTATACAGTGGTAGTGGAACACCATCTTCTATCAGCAGTTCTCCAGAAGCCACACTGAGTGCATTTGAATAGGCCATGGGCTTCTTCAGTGTGTTCTACAATGGCCACAGCCTGCCTTCTTATGTACAGTGCAATTGGAAAGTATTCATACCCCTTGACTTTTTACACATTTTGTTACGTTACAGCCTTATTARAAAATGTATTAAAATCAAAATTTTCCTCATCAATCTAGACACAATACCCCATAATGCCAAAGCAAAAACAGGTTTTTAGAAATTTTTGCAAATGTATTAAAAATAAAAAACAGATACCTTTTTTTAAGTATTCAGACCCTTTGCTATGAGACTCGAAATTGAGCTCCGGTGCATCCTGTTTCCATTGATCTCCCCACCGTCTAAACTGAGCAATCGGTGAAGGGCCTTGGTCAGGGAGGTGACCAAGAGCCCGATGGTCACTCTGATAGAGCTCCAGAGTTCCTCTGTGGAGATGGGAGAAACCTCCAGAAGGACAACCATCTCTGCAGCACTCCACCAATCAGGCCTTTATGGTAGAGTGGCCAGACGGAAGCCACTCCTCAGTAAAAGGCACATGACAGCCCGCTAGGAGTTTGCCAAAAGGCACATAAAGGACTCAGACCATGAGAAACAAAACTCTCTGGCCTGAAGAAACCAAGAGTGAACTCTTTGGCCTGAATTTCAATCGTCACTTCTAGAGGAAACCTGGCACCATCCCTACGGTGAAGCATGTTTTTCCGCGTCAGTGACTGGGAGACTAGTCAGGATTGAGGAAAAGATGAACAGAGCAAAGTACAGACAAATCTTGGAAGAAAACCTGCTCCAGAGCACTCAGGACCTCAGACTGGGGTGCATGTTCACCTTCCAACGACCCTAAGCACACAGCCAAGACAACGCAGGAGTGGCTTCGAGACAAGTCTCTGAATGTTCTTGAATGGCCCAGCCAGAGCCTGGACTTGAACCCGATCAAACATCACTGGAGAGACCTGAAAATAGCTGTGCAGCAATGCTCCCCATCCAACCTGACAGAGCTTTAGAGGATCTGCAGAGAAGAATGGAAGAAACTCCCCAAATACAGGTGTACCAAGCTTGTAGCGTCATACCCAAGAAGACTTGAGGCTGTAATTGGTAATCGGTGAGTAAAGGGTCTGAATACTTATGTAAATGGTATATTTCAGTTTTTTATTTATAATGTGCAAAAAAATAGTTTTTGCTTTGTCGTTATGGGGTATTGTGTGTAGATTGATGATGAAAACAAATTATGTTATCCATTTTAGAATAAGGCTGTAACATATATGGCTGTTGCGGTGACCGTATTACCGTCACACCGACGTTCACGAGTCATGGTAATTAGGCTTCTCCAAGCTCTAATGCTGCTGATGGTCATTAGTAGCCTACCAAACTTGCTAACTACCTGGTACTCAGCACTTTATTGTCCCTCTAATCACTCTGACATCGATGCAAATGTATTCGAAAATCCAATCAAACACTTCATTAGAGGCCATGAGCTCATGTTGCGCAACATTTTGATAGSCTATGCAATTGCGTGAGAAAACAGAGTGATGGCCTCTACTTAAAAGAGGAGGATCCCATCAGCTTTCTGTATGCTAGGCCTATAGACTCGCTTACTATATTTATTTCTCACACAGAATAGAATAGGTTGACTTTTGTACTATGGGGGATAGTAGATTGACATAGGCTCGTGCTTTTGCTGTTCGTTATGCCTACTCCTTGTCGCATCATGCAGTCTTACAATGTATTAAAAATCTAAACATATAGCCCAACGTTTGTAGAACAACTAAAGTTACATTTAATAACTCTAAATTAAGCATATAGGAATAACTATTGCTTTGTTAACCGCTCAACACAGAATAACTGCATGTGCGCACTCCCTCAAATTGTTTGGAGAAAATATTTATATTTATACTTTGTTCAATTGTATTCTTCATACTATAAAATAATGCCACAGAATTCTAAGCAAATCTAGTTGCTAAATTAACTAGTGTAGTCCACAGCTATTTGGCATAGCCAGATCAAGGCCTAACATAAGGACAACTCAGTGTGCTATTCTGTTCTTCTGAAATAGACTACATTTTCTTCATATCATGCTTCTTTAGACCTGTCTAAAATAAATAATATATTTATTGTGATGGTGTATGCTATATTACATGAATTTATTAGACCTTTTGTAATATAGATGTTCCAAAGGTCTGCATTGGTGGCTTGTAGGCTGTGGGTGGAAGCCAGGAGATGCCAAATGTGTTTAATTAATGGTCAATTACCATGAGACCGACCAGTTACTTGCTTGACAATCACTGGTTGACGAAATTTCGTGACCGCCACAGCCCTAGTAACGTAACAAAATGTGGGAAAAGTTAAGGGGTCTGAGTACTTTCTGAATGCGCTATGTATTGCATTAGAATCTTACACCATTTATTTAACCTTTTTATTTAACCATCACACTCAATGACTACATAACTTTTTATCTCTGCCTCTGTTGCTTATGAGTGCTAGATGTAGGCTAATACATTTGACRTGCACTGTATTTAGCCCCTTCATGTGTTTACTCATTGAATTTGGTGTAAACCGTAACAGTTAGTCCCATTTAGAAAGTACACTCAACACATTGTCACATTGGGAACGAGGCTATTTCTCAATTATGACATGTTTACATAAGACAGTTTAAGCACAGTCATGAACATATTTCCCGCTATCTGACTGTGATTATAGAGCAGAAAGTTCTCATTGTTGATCTTTTCCTTATTCAGTGACAGGAGGAAATGTGAAACTACAAGTATCAGTGTCACATGTAAATCCACTCCCTAATCTCTAGGCTCTGCACAGTTTGTCAGCAGTCATTGAAGCCAAGCCAACACATTGCTTCACCTGGCATTTTTTCTGTTTTTGATCATAGTAGCATTTATGCACTTGTCTTTTCTGAGAGACACCTAGGCTCTGTGGGTAGGAAGGGAAAGGTTACACAATGTTTTACCTGACCGGCARYTTCATACATTAAGGGCTTCTGTTTCTTTTGTTTGGTCCCTGCTCTGTTATTTCTGTTTATCAGACACACAAATCTCTGCAGTGTTTTGGCACATGTTTTAGTAAATTATTAACCTCTGATGTACTATGAGAATACTTTTTTAATCATTTCTGCCAGGTATAATAACCACAACCCATAAAGCAGCAACCCTTTTAAAATAACTACTACGTAGTAGTCTGCTTAATCAGTCTAGTTTATTTCTGTCTGTCTGGTGAACCGGTGTCCTTTCCTCTAGTCTATGGTGTCACCAGGTTACTACTTACTGWGCGTGGAAGCAGCCAGGCACTGTTTGCAATGCTGTGACTTCCCCAGATTCCCATAGCGTGCTAAAGGCTTGTACCAAAGTTCCTCTTTACAATACGTGTGTGACTAAGATCAATAAACATTCCCCCCTCGCTGTGTCTGCTCCTAAAGAGGAGGTTATGCAAGGCCTGGCTTACGTGCCTTAGTGCCCTTCTGTTCTCCGTCTCCTCTCCCTCCCTCTCTCCTGCTCAGCACAGGACCCCCCCCACACAGGAAGCCATGTTGTCCCAGTGGCAGTGCGCTTGGAAGGGGCCAGGCCATATCAATTGTGGAAGCACTGTTTACCTTTTGGATTTTTTATTTTAATCTCCAGATTCTTGGGCCAACAGCCAAGGGAGCTAATGCACAAATTGCATGAGACCAAAGTGCTGAGTGGCAAGGGTTGGGCTAACCCTTTCACACGCAATGCCATGCCCCTAACCAGCCCCTTAGCAGGGGGCCATAGAACGAAAGGGAGGTGGGGTTACGGACTACTTATACAAGATCATGGGCTATACAAATGATTTCTAATTATCTGACATTAATCTTGCTGGGAGATTTAGGATGGGAATGTAGGAATGAAATGAAGGATGCATAGTCCTCTGCAAATCGAGTGGATTATCTTGGATCCAAACAGACCTTGTTAAGAGTATAATTGGGGGGAAAAATTGCTTTTTAATTTAGTTTTTGCATATAAAAATGTTCCTATACATGCTATCAGCTTAGTCCTTTGTTTTTCCTGTGCCCCTGGTACATACATTAAGTGTACAGTAAAGCTCTTCCTTCCTGTTCTTGATTGGGGCGGCAGGTAGCCTAATGGTTAGAGCGTTGGGCCAGTAACCAAAAGGTTGCAAGATTGAATCCCCGAGCTGACAWGGTAAAAATCTGTCGTTCTGCCCCTGAACAAGGCAGTTAACCCACTGTTCCTAGGCCGTCATTGAAAATAAGAATTTGTTCTTAACTGACTTGCCTAGTTAAATAAAGGTTAAATACAAAAATTGGACTGTCACACACACACAGAGGGAGTTGTTGCGGCTGACATTGTTTTCCTTTTGTCAGTCTTCTTACCTTGCATGTGAACACATTTCCCTCCACACAACACAGCAACATGTTGACAAGCCTCACACGCTGTCACTCACTCCAGTTTAGCTCCTGTGTGTTTATCTCACCGGTGTCATAGTGATTCATTTTTCTGTAAGAGTATTTGCCAACATTTGCTTGTAATGTGTGTAACTTAAATATGGGTCATGTTTAATCATTCTTTGAAATGTAGTTAACCGTGTAGTTTCAGTCAATGATTTTTCACATGGCTCAAGTTCATGTTTTGTTCAAATATCTCAGCCTTTATTGAACCTAATATTCTTACACCTCTCCACATTTTCACATCAATTCTATCAGACACTAGTACTAACTTGGTGTTCATTATTCTCTGCTTGACTTGGAGCATTGCCCAGTGCATTCAGGCATCTGATTCACTGAGATTTACAATAGACCTGTAGGTAATTATACTGTAGGTAATTATACATCATTGTAAAATGTTTGCCTATGTTGAAAAGCTAATGCACACATATGAACAGATTTTTGTTTTTAAGCAGTCCCTCACTCCCCTCCATTGTCAAACACATTGATATAGTAGCAGGTCTCAGATCAGTCGGTGTGATCGGGTGACAACGCCATTGTGACAACAGTAGTGTGTACGTGACTTGACTGAGAGTCTTGGTGTGTATCTTGCGTGATAGCCTAAAGTACCTAGCTGTCAAAGTGACACTTGCGTGCGGCTGTGCCTCTCTCTCTCTCTCTAGGTTAGCGTGAGACCTCATCACGGTGAGGGTTGAACACCCGGTTTTTCCAGTTATTTTTTGTTCCAGTTGGTTCTTTTTGATTTGTTAGTGCGCCATGCATGTATCTAAACGTTGTGTGTTGAGGATTGTGTGTTGATAGAAAACTACTAGCCTGTGTTATTAATGTGCTATTGATGTTGCTTGTTATATAACTGTGGCTCCTGATACAGCCATAGGATAAGATCAGTATTGAGGACGCCATAGAGAGCAGACTGGAGTCCTGACAGAGAWTAATGGTCTCCAGTCTGAAATATTACCCTCTTAACTGGGATTTTGGGCTTGTGCACCATAATTGCTAGTCAGGCTATAGGGGTGGCAGGTAGCCTGGTGGTTAGAGCGTTGGGCCAGTAACCGAAAGGTTGCTACATTGAATCTCTGAGCTGACAAGGTTAACATCTGTCGTTCTGCCCCTGAACAAGGCAGTTAACCCACTGTTCCTAGGCCGTCATTGTAAATAAGAATTTGTTCTTAACTGACTTGCCTAGTTAAATAAAGGTTAGATAAATATATGTACTGTAAAAAGAAATCGGAATAAATCGTCCTTCTAATGTCTTGATTTATGTTCTTCAGGTCCTCCAGCATCATCTAGTAACCGAGGGCCAAACCAGGCCACGCCGAAGAAGAACGGAGTGAAGAACGGAGTAGGAGGAGGTGGAGGGCAGATGAGGCTCAGGGACGACGAGTGTTTTGGTGCTGACATGGACGAGGGTCTGGACACAGACTTTGACTTTGAGGCGAACCTGGCACTGTTCGACAAGGCAGCCGTGTTC
Source organism: Salvelinus sp. IW2-2015 (assembly GCF_002910315.2). NCBI lineage: Eukaryota > Metazoa > Chordata > Actinopteri > Salmoniformes > Salmonidae > Salvelinus > Salvelinus sp. IW2-2015. The sequence continues at coordinate 64,767,931 of NC_036855.1, forward strand.
TCGCAGATTGACGGCACAGATTGCAATGGGGCACGTTCCCGTGGTACGCCCGGTGGCGAACGCGGTACACCCACACGTTACCGTCACGACGAGAACATCCTGGAGGTCAAACCAGTCGTCTACCGGCAGATCACGGTCCCACAACACGGGGGCAAGGAGTACTGCACTGGTAAGAGAGAGAGAGAACACAACACCCTCCATTGGATTCATTCACAGAGAGAGAGAGAGCACCCTCCTCCATTCACATATATATCACACATCCACTTACCTGCTGCCCTGAGGGTTAGACAGATAGAGCACTCTCCATTCACATCTGTCATCACACATTCACTTCCAGAGGCCTGCCTGCCAGTGCCCTTAGGCCCTGAGTGTCTCTCACCTCAGCCACTGGATCTATTGAGGCTACAGTAGACCCATTGGTTTGGCTAAGCGAGCCAGACTAGTGGAGAGACAGGACATTGTGTACAGCTCTAAAATAGGCCTTAAACCAACAAGCAAGAAAAAAAACAAAAAAACTAATAGGACGCAACTGTGAGGAATTACAACAGTGTCGGTATTCTCAGTGAAGCCCATCAGGCTGGAGATGTGATGGGGGAGAGAGATAGGTTCCGGTCACAGCCCAGCCCGTGTGCAGCGTGCGGTGAAGAGGCTGAGCCTCTCCCTCTCAGTAATCACTGCTGGCTTCTCCCTAAGGAGTGACACACCCACCGTACACACACACACAGCTCTAATGAGCTATTCTTCTCTGTCCATACAGACTCTTGTTTGTTTTTCTCTCCTTTAAGATACTCAAATGTTTTTCATGTAGCTCAAAGATGGGAAAACCTCTGTAGATTGGTGACCCATTCAACCAGAGAATGGGGAATTACCATTAAAAATATATATTTTTTGACTCTGTATCTGGTGAAAATTAAAAGAATTGATGACCGACACAACAAGTTCTACCCTCAGGATGTTTTCTGTTGCATGCGTGTCTTGTGGACCGGGGAAAATGATTGTAGTGTTTACTTTGGAAACTAGTTGAATTCCCCTCCATGTCAGTGTTGACTTTAGACAGAAATAGTATAAGTTCTCAGAGTGACAGTGTGGGTCTAATGTAGGCCTACCTCTTGTGCTTCTGTGACGCAACACTGAAACGCTTTGCTGGGTGTGGGTTTGACTGTCTCCTATTGGCCAGAGAGGGCCACCTCCCACTTCCGCAATGTGCTGGGCTGGCTGGGATCCAACTCTGGTTACTCTTTTGATTGAGGCAGCAGGTGACTTTTGAGCTTTGAGCTCACTGCCCCACCACACCATGCAGTCCCAGTCCGTCTCTGGGAAGAGGAGCCGCTCTCCCACACCTCAACAACACTCTTTATAAGTGTGTTACATAATTGGTTTCATACAGGAGATAAGTGAATGGCACACTATGCTAGGCCCCTGGCCTGGATTCCAAGGTGTGACAAGAAGAGCAACACCTATCACTCTGGCTCTGCTGGACCAATCACTACTCTGTAGGGATAGGGGATCAGTACCAGTCAAATCTGGTTTCTGGTGTTGGCATAAAGTGATATAGGTCTAAGTGGAACACAAGAACACACACGCTCACACACACACACGCACACACACATGCTCGCTCTCTCATTAGGGAAAAAGGATAGCGATGCCAATACCACCGTTATTAGTCATAGAATGCATTCTCTGCACCCATGGAGATAGGAGTGTTGTGCTTCTGTTGCCAGCTGACTAAATACTCCCAGACYAAGATACTACACTGATACACCTCGCTGGATAACTTAAATCACTACATGAAATGACTCACTACATGAATGTGAGCCCTAGCCTCAAATAGCCCGCTACACTACAGTACATACTGTACCGACATACAGGTATGTGAAATTTGCAACAGTTCTTAGAAAGGGTTATGACATTGTCACTTTTTTCTAAGTAGCCTAACATGGCCGCCAGCCAGCGTTATCATGGCGGCAGCAGTGCGGTGACTATGATGACAATGCGGGCCAGGCGGCCATTAAAAGCCTTGCCCCTGGTGCTGAGAACTGGGAGCTGAATGTGGACGCTTTTCTCTTTTTACCGAACGGGCTGGGCAGGTCTGCTACCTCTGCCTGAATGCTGTCATGCTAAGCCCCATCCTCTGTACCTTGTAATTATCAGACCGCTCTGAGCTTTACATAAACAGCACCTCTCATAGTCACACACAGATTACCACTCAAATGGCACCCCATTCCCTATATAGTGCACTACTTTTGCTAAGGGCCCATAGGGAATAGGGTGCCATTTGGGATGCAACCACACTACATGTGGAACAAACCCTTACCCTACTCCAGGCTGCTCTCACCTGAATCCATTCCTATCCACTGTAAACATTTAAATCAACAACATGAGACAACAGAAAAGGGGCTAGGAAAACAAATGTTTGGCGTTGGGATAACATATTGTCTGTCTGCACGTAGACAAGTCTGTAAGGGCTATTATGTGGTGCATCATTGGCCTTATTATTCCGTTTCGGTGGAAAAGGCACAGGTCTACTCTCCTTTGCTAATTCCTATGTGTGTTAAACCACTCCTCATCTACACGTTGGCACCTTAATTGGGGAGGACGGGCACGTGGTAATGGCTGGAATGGAAAAAGTGGAAAGGTATCAACAACATCGAACACATTCTGTTTGCTCCATTCCAGCCATTATTATGAGCCTTCCTCCCCTCAGCAGCATCCACTGCTACACATGTACTCAAATCTCTTCACTGTAAACACACTAAAGCCACAGAACAAATCAAATCACTGCCCTGTAAACTACCTTTGATGGAGAGAGTGACAGAAGAGGGAGCGAGAGCTGAGGACAAGTGTTATTCACAACTATTGATTCCCCTGGTCCGGTGGCATGAGAGCAAATGGAACTTTTATTTACATTTTTGTACCCCCTTTTTCTCCCCAATTTCAATCTTGTCTCATCGCTGCAACTCCCCAACGGGCTCGGGAGAGGCGAAGGTCGAGTCGTGCGTCCTCCGAAACATGACCCGCCAAATCGCTCAACTTAACTTTATTTTACTGCCGCTGCGTGCTCCTGGCTACCCAGTTGAGCAGGTTGAGCATTGTGCGTGTGTGTGTGAGATAGTACACAGGATCGGGGTGGGGGGCTGTAGCAGGGGAATTTCTTACAAACACACCTAGCTGGGGGGATGGTCAAAAAYCAATTAGATCATAGTGCAACTCCCACCTCTCCCTTTCCCTCTCCTCAGTGGCAGGTTGCATGACAAGGAGCAGTTAACTTTGCTGTGTGCTTATCGCTCACGTGATTGTCCGAGGAACGGTGCAGCAGAGTAGACTGGGTTTATCCCACCAAACTGTAACATATTACCTGTCTTTGTACTGGAACAGTGGGAGGGATGTGGAGATACGAACAGGGAAGAGATAAGGTTKATTTCACCCAGGCACGACATCCATCTATCTGCTGTTTGCAGGTGTGTGTTTACTTGCATGTCACACTGCGTGTGTTCTGCCTTGAGTGATATGCCTGTGTGTTTCTGATAGCTGCATGCGTGCCTGCATGCACATAATACATGAGGAGGGAGGCCATGCTGAGCACTCAAATGCCAGGCCAGCGCTTTGGAACAGCCTGTTAAGGTCTTACCTGCTTCACTATCAAAGGGATATTGAGCCGCGCAGCCCCTCCAGCTAGTCTTTGATTGCTCTCTAGTCTAATGTGCCATGGGCTAAAGGTAGAGATTAGCACAGGGCTCTTTAAAGGGTTCCGTGAGCATCTACCAGAACAATGACATGGTTGTGGCAGTACCTAGGAACCATGTTCCCTGGGCTGGTCTTTCCGAGATATCCTCTACTGTGTTGACACACAGACCTGAGGAGTAGAGAGATAGATATACAGTTGAAGTCGGAAGTTTACATACACTTAGATTGGAGTCATTAAAACTTGTTTTTCAACCACTCCACAAATTTATAGTTGCAAAAACTGTAGTTTTTGCAAGCCGGTTAGGACATCTACTTTGTGCATGACACAAGTCATTTTTCCAACAATTGTTTACAGACAGATTATTTCACTTATAATTCCCTGTATCACAATTCCAGTGGGTCAGAAGTTTACATACACTAAGTTGATTGTGCCTTTAAACAGCTTGGAAAATTCCAGAAAATGATGTCACGGCGTTAGAAGTTTCTAACAGGCTAATTGACATAATTTGAGTCAGTTGGAGGTGTACCTGTGGATGTATTTCAAGGCCTACCTTCAAACTCAGTGCCTCTTTGCTTGACATCATGGGAAAATCAAAAGAAATCAGCCCAATACCTCAATTTTTTTGTAAACCTCCACACGTCTGGTTCATCCTTGGGAGCAATTTCCACACGRCTGAAGGTACCACGTTCATCTGTACAAACAATAGTACGCAAGTATAAACACCATGGGACCACGCAGCCATCATACCGCTCAGGAAGGAGACGCGTTCTGTCTCCTAGAGATGAACGTACTTTGGTGGGAAAGTGCAAATCAATCCCAGAACAACAGCAAAGGACGTTGTGAAGATGCTGGAGGAAACAGGTACAAAAGTATCTATTTCCACAGTAAAACGAGTCCTATATCGACATAACCTGAAAGGCTGCTCAGCAAGGAAGAAGCCACGGCTCCAAAACTGCCATAAAGATACCAGACTACGGTTTGCAACTGCACATGGGGACAAAGATAGTACCTTTTGGAGAAATGTCCTCTGGTCTGATGAAACAAAAATACAACTGTTTGGCCATAATGACCATCATGTTTGGAGGAAAAAGGGGGAGGCTTACAAGCTGAAGAACACCATCCCAACCGTGAAGCACAGGGGTGGGAGCATCATGTTGTGCGGGTGCTTTGCTGCAGGAGGGACTGGRGCACTTCACAAAATAGATGGCATCATGATGAAGGAAATTATGTTGATATATTGAAGCAACATCTCAAGACATCAGTCAGGAAGTTAAAGCTTGGTCGCAAATGGGTCTTCCAAATGGACAATGACCCCACGCATATTTCCAAAGTTGTGGCAAAATGMCTTAAGGACAACAAAGTCAAGGTATTGGAGTGGTCATCACAAAGCCCTGACCTCAATCCTATAGAACATTTGTGGGCAGAACTGAAAAAGCATGTGTGAGCAAGGAGGCCTACAAACCTGACTCAGTTACACCAGCTCTGRCAGGAGGAATGGGCCAAAATTCACCCAACTTATTGTTGGAAGGCTACCTGAAACGTTTGACCCAAGTTAAACAATTTAAAAGGCAATGCTACCAAATACTAATTGATTGTATGTAAAGTTCTGACCCACTGGGAATGTGATGAAAGAAATAAAAGCTGAAATTAATCATTCTCTCTACTATTATTCTGACATTTCACATTCTTAATATAAAGTGGTGATCCTAACTGACCTAAYACAGTGTTTTTACTGGGATTAAATGTCAGGAATTGTGAGAAACTGAGTTCAAATATATTTGGCTAAGGTGTATGTAAACTGACTTTTTCCACATTTTGTTACGTTACAGCCTTATTCTAAAACGGATCAAATATATTTTCCCCCTCATCAGTCTACACACAATACCCCACAATGACAAAGCAAAAACAGGTTTTTAGAAATGTTTGCTAATTCATAGTTTTGATATCTCCACTATTATTCTACAATGTAGAAAATAGTACAAATAAAGAAAAACCTTGAATGAGTGTGTGTGTGTGGGTGGTCCTGGAACTGAGTATTCACTCAAGTCAAGCTGCAACACTCCCACATACACTAGCCATCTTCATTGGCACATGGGTGTACCAACAAGTACACCTTTAACCACCTGTTTTCAAGTTTCCCCTTTGTCATGGTACCCTTATGTTTTGGTGGAGTCCTCTGTGAGGTGTGGCGGTAGTGTGTGTGAGACCGGGGGGCTGCCGCCGTTGTCTTTCTCAGCTAAAAGCTCTGGTTATGGGGATGCTGAGGGAGCTCAGCAGGGATGAGCTGGAGCGTGTGAACCCAGCCCCTCCAGAAGACCGCAGGGGATAGCTAGGAGAGGCAGTTCAGTTTGCATCCTCATGTTTGGCAGCCCTTTACAAAATATGACACTCTCTTTGTTGCGGCGGACAACAGTGACAAATGAGAGAGGAAGGAGGGAATCTTCCCTCCGTGATTGGAAAGAGATCAGGTCAAGGGAAGAGGCTTTCCCAAGGGAACTGGCTCCTCGCGTGAGGGGATGTTCTGCTTATTCAAGAACTTCTACTCGTTGAGTTCCTGTGTGTGTGTGTGTGTGTGTGTGTGTGTGTGTATATACGTGTGTCCTCATCATGAAAGTTCATGCTGTTGGTGAATTAGGCCATGTAGTTCCTTTTGATAATGTCTAGTCACACTGTGTTTCAGTTCTATTTTTAGTACCATTTCCATATATTTTGGGGGAAAATCTGGAACTTTTTTTTAAAACTTCCAATCTCTCTCTTCTCATAGCTACATATATTATAATCTAGCACAATAACAACTAATACATGTTTATTTTCCCCTGTTGTCTCTCTCGCTCCTCTGACTGTAGACTCTGGCCTGGTTGTCCCCAGTGTGTCCTACGAGCTTCACAAGTGTCTTCTGGCCTCAGCGGAGCGGCATGGCCTGTCTCTGGAGCGGAGGCTGGAGATGACTGGTGTGTGTGCCAGCCAGATGGCCCTCACTCTACTGGGGGGCCCCAACCGGTGAGTGGCTGGGTGGGCGTCCTCTACTGTGGTAACATCACATCACATGCAACAGGCTTTATTGATACCAGAGTTGTGTTCAATAGGCACGAAACTAAAGAAAATGGTTCGAAATGGGGAGGTACTACAATATCTGAACTTGCCCGATAAGAAGTGTTCGTTTTTGTTTTCAGTTCCAAGGCGTTTTGCTACGGTGTGCCCTAATGAACACGACCCAGGGTTATACGAACATGCCTTTGTCCTCCTATTTTTGTCAATTTTTCATAGTTTCTTGTATTGTTGCCGTGGTGATATACTGTAGTAAGGTGTTTTAAACAGGCAATTAACCTCCCTGTAAGGCACTGATCAATTAAACTCTGGATTCCGGATGCTATGTATTGGCCGATGAGAGGTTTTGAAGCCACCGGTCGGACATATTGMCTGTCCTCAGAAGAAGCAATCCTCCATAGGAATGAATGGATTTTATTTTTATTTTTTCAAAAGCTTGAATAAGTCGCTAGTGGTCATCCAATGTGATGCAATCATATCAATATTGCACCTTTAGCCTGCCTGAAGGAGAAAAGGAAAAATGATAGAGCCCGGGCCAAGACTAGAGTAAACCTCGGATTTGCGTTCACTTAGTGGAGAGAACAATGAGAGCTGAAGCGATTCAAAACTGACACAGTTTGCATTTTTTCTGCTGAAAATGTAAGACATTGCTAGGTAGATAATACATCTTTCTAGATATAAAGTGAAATTATGGTTTTGATATTTAGTTGTAAATATGTATGCAAGTGTTTATTTTGGTTTGCTTGTTTTGATTGTTGTCAAGCCACACATCCAATAGTTTGTATTAGCTTGTGCAGCTTATTTGCTGACCTTGACATTTTTTATTTTTTCATTTGAATATAACATTTAGCTTCACTAGTTAGTCCTAACTAGCTACCTAATTTATGTGTATAACGTCACTTGACCTTGTGTTATATTTCTGTGGTCTGAAAGTCACGCTGTGATATTAGCTAGCTAGCTATTTCACACACTACTCTACTGGCACGGAGTAGCCATGATCATAAAGTTCATTTCAGATACACAAGTTGAGACACAATGCAACGGTTTGTTTGATCTGAAGGGTCTAGTTTTAGAACCTGTCATGTCGTCGGCTGGATTTTCCAAGATTCACTGACGAAACGGTGTCAACTGCACGTCTCTTCTTCTTGATCTGAATGCCCTGTCTTTAGTCAGCTGTTGTACAACACAACAATCTAAAACTAGCTAGTTTTGTCTGTTGGCTGTTCTATCTGAACTGGACTTCATTGCTTGACGTCAAAGCTCTCAAAAATATCTTTGAACCTGAAATATAATTTTTAAGTCATGAAAGGAATAAATCGACATCAACACCTAGCAAGCCTGTTTCCAGCCCCACCATTGTTGAGTATTGGAGCAGAATCAGATCGGTAAGCATAGACTTTAGCTAAATATTTTTGACCATGTCTGTTCCATCATTTTTCCCCTAGCTAGCTAAGAACAGTAATAACAAAGTAACATATTTTAATGCTATGCATTTATCTAGCTAAGCTGTTTAGGAAAATGAACTGCACAGGATTTACTTTGATTATTGATGACATTATAGTCCAACATTATCCTACTACATAGAGATGTTACTATGTTATTTCCCGTTTGAGCTGTCTGGCTGAGATGTAAACAGACAGCCCAAAATATACACATGTATTGAGTGTATAAGACTGTAACATGACATTACATGAAATGACTGGAAACATTAAGTCCTCATTCTGTCTAATAGCCTACTTCTCCAATTAATGTATTTACTCTGAATATCTAAGATTGATGGTTATCAAAGGCAATTCTTTCATAGTTGTGAAATGGTCAAATCATATTTCAAATTGGGATTGATAGGAAATGTTTTATTGGTTGTCTATCTAGGTCAGGGTTGGGCAACTCCAGTCCTCGGGGTCTTGATTGGTGACACACTTTTGCCCCAACCCCAGCTGACTCAACTGACTCCAATAATCAACTAATCATGGTCCTTATTTTAGAATACAATTTGTTGAATCCGGTGTGATTATTATAGGGCTGGAGGAAAGTGTGAAACCAATCAGGCCCCCGAGGATGGGAGTTGCCATCTTACCTCATTTCTACCAATCACATGTGCAACTAGAGGCGCAAAACTCGAAATCACCATTTACTCCAGACACCAAGACGCATACAAAGCTCTTCCTCGCCTTCCATTTGTCAAATCTGATCATAACTCTATCCTCCTGATTCCTGCTGACATGCAAGAACTCAAACACGAAGTACCAATGCACAGAGGCCGCTCAGTACAAAAGTGCACAGATGAAGCGGATGCTAAGCTACAGGACWGTTTCGCCAGCACTTTGGACTGGAATAGGTTCTGGGACTCATCCGATGACATTGAGGAGTTTACCACATCAGTCACCGGCTTCATTAAGTGCATTGATGATGACGTCCCCACAGTGACTGTARGTACATATCCCAGCTAGAAGCCAAGGATTACAGGCAACATCCGCACTGAGCTAAAGGCTAGAGCTGCCGCTTTCCAGGAGCGGTACACTAACCCTGAAGTTTATAAGAAATCCCTCTACGCCCTCTGGCGAATCATCAAACAGGCAAATTGTCAATACAGGACGAAGATCGAATCCTACTACACCGGCTCTGACGCTCGTTGGATGTGGCAGGTCTTGCAAAAAATATTTTAAGCAGGAAGCAGGAGGATATAGTTATGGTCTGATTTGCTGAAGGGAGGGCGAGGGAGGGCATTGTAGGTGTTTTTGTGTGTGGAGTAAAGATGATCTAGAGTTTTGTAGCCTGTAGTTGCACGCTACAGTTATGTACTGATGGTAATGAAAATCCATAGACAAAATACTCACCAAATATTATTCTATCATTCAGCTAAAGGAGACTCTACAATAACAAGTCTTGAAGGTGGAGTGTCTACACATTGAAAACTGCACAGGACTACAGCCCAGAACTTCAGAGAGCAGTGTTGAGAACACTGGGCTCTTGATTGGGGCTACCAAGGGGAATGATACTGAGATCAGATGATCCAAGACTCCCTGAAGTGCCACCACCAACAACGGATGACCTGCTACAACTTTGAGGAGACGTCGACATGCGACACAGGATGCAGTTAGCACAGCTTTGAGCAGGGAAGGACCTGAGCTATCCGTTTTGTCAGAATTGGTCATTCCCGGGAAGTGAAAACCTATGGAGTACTCAGAAATGTACTCAGAAATGTTGTTGAAAGAGTTGGGCCTACAACCAAACATATATAAATAAGGGATGTTTGTGTGGGCAACAATAAACTTGTGTGAGAAACAATATTTGTGCATTCTTTATCTAGCAAATTGGCATCATTATTGTATTTTTGGAATGGTTTTAGAATTATTTACTTAACTTCTGTTTTCCTGGATATTCAAAAGTGTGGGGTCACTTAGAAATGTCCTTGTTTTTGAAAGAAAAGCAAAAAATGTTGTCCATTAAAATAACATCAAGTTGATCAGAAATACAGTGTAGACATTGTTAATGTTGTAAATGACTATTGTAGCTGGAAACGGCAGATTTTTTATGGAATACTACATTGGCCTACAGAGGCCCATTATCAGCAACCATCACTCCTGTGTTCCAATGGCACGTTGTGTTAGCTAATCCAAGTTTATAATTTTAAAAGGCTAATTAATCATTAGAAAACCCTTTTGCAATTATGTTAGCACAGCTGAAAACTGTTGTTCTGATTAAAGAAGCAATAAAACTGCCCGCCTTTAGACTAGTTGAGTTCCCTAGAGCAAAAATAGTACCCTCAAAACACCAGGCTCAACGTCAACAGTGAAGTGGCGACTCGGGGATGCTGGCCTTCTAGGCAGAGTTGCAAAGACATTAAAACATTTTAAAATTTACAATGGTTGGGGAGCATCAAAATGGAAGCGCGGTGGCTTCAAAACAGCGCCCCCCTGTTTGTCATCTAGTGTATTTAAAAATCATTCTCCCTGTTAAGTCAAGAATGTCTGACAGGCTGTGAATCTTCCAATTTCCCCTCTGCTTTAGGCTTTTGTCTTTGTGCGTGTGAAGGAGTCAATGCAAACGCCATATTTATGATGAATAGACAGTGGCTTTAGCAGTTAATCATGACAGAAAAGCCAATACTTTGCATGGAAAGGTGTAGCAGCCTATTGAACGTGTGAGGTGTTTATGATCGACATAGGACACAATGCTCCACTGACCTTGATTACAATGATTGCAGATAAAGGCTTCCTCTGGTTTTTATGCTGTAGTTGAAGAGTTGTGTTTTTATAAGAAAGGGAAACCCTTGCACAACAACCAGTGTATTACCCATGCAGTCCTGAGGTGATGATAATGCTCCTTTGTTTGCTGTGTGTGGAAACTGCAGATCATGATGTTCAGATCAGTCATGATTGTATTCTGCACAATTAATTATCTCAATGAGGACAATAAAGTTTGTCTAATCCACCAGTAATCGCATATCCCAGGCCTTGGCTTGTACAATTTGTATTAAGAATAAAAGAATATAAGAGAAATCAAATTAAGACAACAAACAAATCACATATGTCTCTTGGATGTCCCCAGGCTGACACCTAAGAATAATCACCAGCGTCCCACMGTGGCCCTGCTGTGTGGCCCCCATGTCCAGGGGGCCCAGGGCATCAGCTGTGGACGGCACCTGGCCAACCACGAGGTGGAGGTCATCCTCTTCCTTCCCAACTTCGTCAAGATGCAGGAGTCCATCACCAACGAGCTCGCCCTCTACAGCAAGACCAGCGGCAAGCAGGTGGCCAGCATCAAAGGTACCGACTTATCCTGACTAACAMATTTGTTCTCTGTTCACAGATATTATCAGCTTTTGAAATCATTAGATGTGATGAGACTGTAGATGGAAAGGTAAATGGACTGTAGATTGTGAAGATGGTGAATCCACTTCCTTGTAGTGTGTTCTTTTGTTAGCATGAGCTGTATAAAAATACCATTGTTTTCTAATCTAGAGTAGACACTTCCCTCTTGTATACTGAACAAATATATAAATACAACATGCAACAATTTAAAAGATTTTTCAGTTTATATAAATCAATCAGTTCATTGAAATAACTTCATTAGGCCCTAATCTATGGATTTCATATGACTGGTCCGGAGCATCCCAAACATGGGTGACCTGTCTGAGTATGCAGGCCATGGAAGAAGTGGGGCATTTTCAGCTTCCAGGAATTGTGTACAGATCCTTGGGACATGGGACTGTGCATTATCATGCTGAAACATGAGGTGATGGCGGCGGATGAATGGCACGACAATGGGACTCAGTATCTTGTCACGGTAACTCTGGACATTCCAATTGCCATCGATAAAATGCTGTTGTGTTCGTTGTCCGTAGCTTATGTCTGCCCATATCATAAGCCCACCGCCACCATGAAGCATTCTGTTTACAACGTTGACATCAGCAAACAACTCATCCACATGCCAGATTCACTAAAACATATTTGAGGCAGTTTATAGTAGAGAGATTAACATTACATTCTCTGTTAACAGCTCTGGTGGACATTCCTGCAGTGAGCATGCCAATAGCACATTCCCTCAACTTGACATCTGTGGCATTGTGTTGTGTGACAACATTTTAGTGGCCTTTTATTGTCCCCAGCACAAGGTGCAGCTGTGTAATGATCATGCTGTTTAATAAGCTTCTTGATATGCCACACCTGTCAGGTGGATGGATTTTCTTGGCAAAGGAGAAATGCAATCTAACGGGGATGTAAACAAATGTGTGCTCAAAATTTGAGATAAATAAGCTTTTTTGCATATGGAACATTTCTGGAATCTTTTTTTTCAGCTCATGAAACATGGGACCAACACTTTACATGTTGCATTTATATTTCCATTCACTATAGTTAGACACATAAGGCAAAATTAGCTAGACACTAAAATCTGTGCTGCTTGTCTGCTTTTAACAGCGGTACACTGAAACGATGTTGCCCTCTGCTGGAGGTCTAGCTACTCAGAAGCTTTCAGTTCAAACCCTGATCTCTGTCCCTCTCTCTCCTCCCAGACCTGCCGGTCAGCCCAGTGGACCTGGTCATCAACTGTCTGGACTGCCATGAGAACGGCGTCCTGAGGGACCAGGCCTGGTACCTGGCGGCTGCGGACTGGGCCAACCAGAACAGGGCTCCGGTGCTCAGCATTGACCCTCCAGTGAGTGGCCAGAAGCAGGCCGTGGAGGCCAAGTGGACCCTGTCTTTGGGCCTGCCCCTGCCTCTGGATGGTGGAGAGGCTAGGGTCTACCTGTGTGATATCGGGGTGCCGAAGCAGGTGTTCCAGGAAGTGGGCATCAACTACCATTCACCCTTCGGCTGCAAATTCYTTATTCCTTTACACTCTACATAGCAGGACCTGCTACAACCTACCAGCCCTGGCTGTGCACAGGATTGTGTTGTCATTCTAGTGAAATACAGAAGGCCGCCTTAGAGGGTGATGTGTACAGTTACTGAAAAAAGGTTGTGGGGGGATTTCAGAATTGGCACTTAATTGTATTGCTGGTTGGTATATGTTTTTCCTTTGCTCCCGGTTGACCCCTGGGAGTGTATTGCGTGCCGTGACGTGCCACGGGAGAAGGGTAAAGCTCCAAGAGGAGGGCTTCCTGTCCCGTTGGGCTTTGTGATAAGGGCTATGTGTGTGTATTGCCCTCTATCAGCTAGTCTGAGTATGTTATGTTTACAGAGAGCTGACTAACCACTATGAGTCAGTCTCTATCTATGAACCCTGACCGTGTGACCAGCCCTGGGCCTGAGACATACTTCCTGTTTCCTACTGTAGATTGTGTGGACTGGAGACCACAGAACCTGGCTGACCCAGTGCCCCACAGCAGAGCTCAATGTCTCTCGCCTCTCTGGGATAAACCCTATGATCTGAATTGGAGATATTTATTTGAAATGCCCTTATTCTCACAAAATTCAATTGGTGTGTTTTTCTTAAATGCCACTTTTTGATCAACATCGATTGTAGCGAATTTCAATTGAAATGTGTATTTAGCTAGCACTGGTATCAACTCGGAACAAACACATTGGTTTGTCCTCTTTTCTTTATCTAAGAAGAAAATGTTTAAGAATTTGTCTGTTTTTGATAAATAGGGAAGATGTTTTGGATTTGTTTGAATGCATATATTTTCTAAGCGGCATCTGGGCTATATTTTTAACAACACTGCAATGAAAGATGTAAAGTGGTGCTCAACACTTTTGTTTCAGTGTATTTGTGTTACCATACAAACAAATAGTTTCTGTCTTTTACACTTCTCTAATGAAATCATATCTTTGTTTGACACCTGTCAGATAAGGCCACATACAGTCTTATAATAGTTTACAAGGGTATGCATATGTATCTGTTAAGTAGCTATACACAGTAGAAAGGTACACATGCTCTACCTCTGCTGCCGTGACTGTGTTCTTGCTTCAGGTTTTGTAAACATGTAATTTGCCAAGCAGTACCATTTAGTTTACACTTAGTATTACAGCATTTGTCAAGAAACAAAAATGTAAAGTTAGTTTTCCTAGTAGTAGCCATTGTACCATTTAATTTACTTTCTGATAGGATTGGGTTTGTATTTCATTTGTATAGGCAATATGCCATTTCAATTCCGAACACAAGCCTTGGATGTGCAGCTAAACAGATGGGCCACGGTAGATAAGACTCGGATATAATTTTTTTGCAATCATTTTGAAAGTGGATCTTTAAATGCGCTTGAGCCAGACTCGGATTTGTGTGAGACGTTCGGTGGTTGTGTAAACAGATCTGTAATTACAGACCTGTTTGGTCACGTACTGGCCAGGATGTCTGAGTTATGTTTGCAAACGATTAGCAATTTTTGCAAACACTCGGTGCATTTTAGTATGGTCTTAGTATGGAGTGCAGACATTGTGTTTTAGGGAGCTTTTGTGAATGGGTTAGATTTAGGTTTGGCTATGTTTCTCCAAGGGCATAGAGGCTGACTGCTTTCTTAAACTGTATTTCATTCTTTTTTWAAATTCTAAATCCAATTATTGGTGTGTTTGCACATGTTTATTTTCATGGGTAGTCAATGAGGATTGATCTGAATTGATTGGGTTACAACTTTGCAAACATTCATATGACTTGGAAGTACTGTCTTGTGTATCTGCTCTGCTCTACATTTCCAAACGACTAAATCAGACTATTGTTAATAGTGCATACAGCTCATGTTGCTCCATTTCAAGGTCATGTAATACAGTGAATCAATGGCATCTGTTGCCAATTGTGTTCTAGCTGATAGGACTCATTTGTTTTTGTTTATCTCTGATAAAGTTGCTCAATAATGCTGTGTTGCTCAACAATGTCACTTCTCACCTATTACAAGTGTATGTAGCCTATTTTTGTAAATGTATGCCATCTCACTGCAGGTGCCAACTACAGATACTGCAAGTATCTACATAACATGTTATGATGTGAGAATAGAACAACACAATGTATCTTTATAAAGCATCCAAAACATGTATTTTAGCCTAGTTGTTGGGCTCCTTGAGGCTGCTGCAGTTGTCAGCCTGTTCCTGCATGTGYTGCCAGAGAGTTATGGATGCTGAGGTGAGAAGTCTTACAGGAGATTTTGTGTCACCTAAAAGTGCTACTTTCAGAAATATTTCCCTCTGGAAATTATGATCTTGCGTTGTGACACTCCAGCCCAGACAGATGTATTTTTAAGTGATTTATGGTCATATTGTTACAAAAGATTTGCCAGAAAAGAGGCCATGTTTTCACACAGCTAATTACAGTCATTTTCTTAAGGACTTACAGTAATTGTTTTTGGGAAGTGTCCTCGTGGTAGCTAGCAATGGGATAGTGGCTAATCTCATGATGTCATGATGGAGGAACTAAACCATTTTTGTTTGATCATATCATTACAGATTTCATCAGGTTTTTCTCTTCTTTTGTTTCCTTAAGTTTATTTTTGGAGGAATTGGTGTGTAAACTGTAATAATAAACGTTCTCCTTTATCATAAAGGAATTTCAGCAAGGCAGATTTAGCATGTTACACCACAAGTATTTGTAACTGTGTGCAGGTCTGGTCCAAGTTGACACTGTTCTGTATACTGAGATCAAGCTTGAGAATTAATGACTGATAAACATTAAATGTGACACTGCATAGAAAATATTCAATTTTTTAAAGGGCTTCATTTTTTCAACACACTTCCATTTCAATTTCTGTTGACCTGTTTGTTGTAATAAAGACCACTTCATCCATTTTTATATAGAAAATAGAGGGGGCAAAATGTGCCACATGCACTACTTTTGTAGGAATTGAATCTTGAGAGCACACTTATTATTTTATTTGCTATGCCGATCCCACAGACCACAGCTACAATTTTGTTTTGGGGGGAAAACTTTAACAATTACTATACACACTCCAAGTCACACTTTTTATGAAGCTGCAGCAAATGTACAGTGTTTTAGTTTATTAAATGGACATGTGGCTACTCTTCATGTTTGTGTCAGATTTGTGTTCACATATTATTTGTATGGCGGGGTACTGAAGATGCATTTTCACAGGTTGTCCACCAGATGGTTGGTTCTAAGTAGCCACAACCTGATGAAGCTACAATGTAGACTGTGCTGTGCTGGGATGATGTCAAAAGTTTGCCTCTGTTTCTCTTTTTACATTTCTAATGGGAAAGCCATACATTTTTAATTATGCTTAGTGCTGGCAGCTTTGAGATTAATGCATGCAAAGGTGGTGAAATCATCAGAATTGATATTGCCTTGGAGAACATTTAACAAGATCAGGCATTTCATTCAAATGGTTTTAAAAAAGTTAATGACGTATCAGTAGTGAAGGACCATACCATTAGCTATTCTTCTCTCGATATCTTTTTCCTGCTAACTGCAACTTGGCCGCATTTTGTTAGGGAGATGTTATTTTTTGCTTCCACATCACTGGTTTGACCACAAGGTCGTGCTCACAGCTCACACTTCTTCAGTCAGCTGAAATTCCCTGTGTGTTGCTGCCAATAAATTAGCGCATGCGTACTGCTGCTGGTTGGAAGGAGGAGGAGGCCATCCATTTCATTTACGAGGCCTGTGCGAACTCCGCATAGAGCGAGCGTCCAAACGTCAAATTGGGATATTCTTCTTTTTACGGTAGACAAACTGGATGCTCGAAATAACAGACATCATCTTCATGGCCTGCCGCGTTAAGTTGTAAAGACATCTGGTCGACATAAAGCGATATCTTACGGTGAGTTGTTGTACACTCAAGCAGTGTCTTTATCGCCGTGATGCAGCACACCATCTCAGCACAGGAAAGCTTGAGAATATTTTGAAATATTAGGCGGTTTTGTATTTTTGAACTGAGTTTCTTACCACCGTTATGGCTACATCTATTAGATGTAATTCCAAGTTGTTTTGAATTGTTCAACGGCTCCACCTATTTAACCGGTGCTATTAGTTAGCTACATAATTATTCCTTCGATCAGTCACATTGACTGACTGGTGCCGCGACCAGGAGGGTCAGCCAGTTGATGGAACCAAAGGGTTATTTGACGGGTTGTTTGTGTTTTGGCCGCTGACAGCTCAGCAAAAACGACAACGAAAACAGGAAGTGGGTATGTTATTGTCTGCAAGGAAAAATGTGTCACTGCATGCCTGAATTGTATTGTTAATCGCCTGGCCTCGTGCACAGCTCAATGTAGTTACACTGTTGTGAGTGAATATGGTTCTGTGTTCCAGACTAATATCTGTCAATTTGTTCATTGTTGTGATTTAGGTTTATTGAGGATGTTGTGATAGTCAATCCTCTGTCAACACGTTTTCTAACATTGTTGTCCCTATCATTACAAATGTTGCAATGTAACCCCATGTTATCGCGTGCTGTGGCATGCCTGTCTGAAACCATGTAGCCTCAACTCATTGTTGCCACACTTAGCTACAACCTTGTCTTTGTCATTATGAGCCATAGCGGTAATCAGAAGCTAGAGCATTTGGTTATGTCCAGTTGTTTTGGTTGTCTCTTCTGGTATTAGTTAGGCTGTAAGCTTACATGCCATTGGAAGTATAATATTGTGAATGTGACAGRGCACCATAATATTGTTGTACTTGGCATGATGTGCTGTCAGTTATGTTTAAAGAAGCAGGTGTCAAAAGCCTATAATGAATGCAGTGTTAAATATTTTGTTTTACTTTTCAGGGGTCGTGGATGGTAACATGTCACATGAACAATTTTGGCATCATAGAGGAGTAATAAACAAAATCACTTCTCTGCCTAACAAATGCCCCATCTTCACTATCTGGTTATTAAGTGCAAAGTGTAATGTAGCAGATACTGTAGCTTTGGGTTTTCCATTAAAGAAAAATCTGTAATCAAGATGGCGGGAGGAGTTGATCCTGGAAACCAGACTGCAACATGTTTGGGCTCTGTATGTTGTCTGAGCTAGGCCTTCTGCTGCCTTGTTGGGTTGTCCAACTGGCACATGGAGGCTGAGTGAGTGGTTGCATCCCAATTACCCCAAAGTTTGCTCTTGTGCACTCAAGGTAAGTGAGCAAGTATGCACTTAGGGCATAAGGGTAGGCTATAGAATTGGTATGCAGTAATTGAAGACAGGGCTGTTCTCATCTCTATCTGTAAAGGCAAGCAGACCATCTACTGATACCCTGATGAAGGCAGTTGTCAAAAGGCACTGTTTAAGAAGTTTGCAAGCAAACTTCCATTTTGCTACCCAGAGTTGCTGAATAGATAGGTTAGCTGACAACGTCATGAAAATGATGTGCACTCTTCCATGGGGCAGAAGTCGGCGTGTTGTGATTCTGGATGGCCAGATTGTCATTCTTGCAAGCAAACTACCATTTGGGAATTGTAAGTGGCTCATTTCATCTTTATTGATACCATGTCTTGTTTTGAGGTGTTTTAACTCATTTTATGTCAGTGCTAATATGGTCGAAATTCACTAGCTAGCTAACCAGCAACTGTAACAATGTATTTGAGAGACAAGGCTCATGGTGTAATTTTATTTTATAAACCTTGGACACAATATACACGTTGTCCACAATCTAAGCCAACGCTGTCTGTTTGGCACACTCCTCGGTTTTGTTCCAAAACAACCAACCGGTCTATCTTTCGCTTTGTTCCAGTATTCATGCACCATGGTTATCTAGTGAGATAGCGACAGACCCCATCTACTGAGGCAGACCCATGCAGGTACGGAATGCATGACCACACCAAACCACCAATACACCTTCCTCTGCTCTTTGTTAATAGCTCACTCTGCAGTATTGATCGACTGATGGATTGATTGACTGATGGTAGATTGCATTAGCCACTGAGCAGGGCAGGCTGAAGAAGATGATGTGTCAGCTGTAGCTCATTTCTGCTCTCCCTTGTCTCTATGAAGTATTTAGTATTTCAGCTTACACACTCAGCAGGAAGGGAGGTGATGGCTGCTCTGTCTGCTGTACACTCATTAGACATCTTAAGCCTGTCCAACAGGGCAAGGACCCTGACTTTTAAACAGTTGCCACCTTCTATTTCTTTCTTTCTCCTCCCAAATGTTTTTTTTTTTTCTCTCTGGAATGCATGTTGGTTTTCATTTGTAGATTTGTGTAGTCCTCAATTGAAAATGGCATTAAGATGATCTGGTGGGCACTAGACTAGCGTACCTAGATGTTCCTGTTTTTATTTGCTTTTACCTCCATCATCCTCAGTCAGTTTAAGTTGGCTTGGCATAGTTGTTTTTAGAGGAGAAATGTAGTTTTGATGTTAATGAGTTGGTTAGTTGTGTGTGTGTCTGAGCGGTGCCTGTGCGGGTTGTTAGAGGCTGGGAAGGAAAGAAATTGCCGCACACCCCCGGCTGTCTCGTTCAACAAGGCACTTCAGGGGCATGCATTTGAGTTACATTCTGTTTCTTGAATATCTAGCAGTAAGATGGCGAGAGAAGTAGCCTAGGCCTAGATGGTGTTTGTTGACATGCACTCTGACCCCTGGCTTCTGTATGTGGTGGATCATGCTAGGATCAGTTTAAGTTATCCAATCAGAACGATGTCATACTAACATAACACGTTTTCGTAGCACCACCATAAGTGTACTGCACTGCACTAATTATTTGTGTGGCCTTGTAGCCATTCAGCTTCATATTATTCTATGTCATTAAAACAACCCTGTCACTGTGGTCTCTATATGTAACATGGGAGTAGAGGTGGCAGAGAGCCATATTAGCCCTGCTCTCTCTTTTCCTCTGTTGCTCCTATGTCTCCTTCTCTGTCCAGCAGCTGTGGAAGGAAGGAGCAGTGTTGTGTTGGGGCCCACAGGGAGGGCGAGACCCCTCCGGCCCTGCCTACCGCCCAGCAGAATGGGGGCATTGTGGTGGAGCTCTGAGGCACAAACACAGTGGGTGAGCATCTCCATCTGGGCAGCGGCTGGCCAGGCAGGCTGCTCCTTGAGAGGGGCATGTATTTCCTGCTACTGGGCCTGCTGGACAGCCACAGGGATCCTCACACTTCTAAGGAGAGCACAGCTGCTGGCCTGACACAAACACACTGATACCCAGTGAGACACTCACTCCTTGCTGAGAATCATTTTACACCAATCTGACCCAAAATCCAGATTAGAATAACTGCCTAAGGTGCTATTTGTGTGATTGAGTGTTTGCGTTGGTGTGTAAAAGCACACATCTTCTTTACTTCTATAAAAGGTTCTACACAGATTTTGGTAGAATGTGGTTATCGTTTTAACACACACACAGGTTTACTGACTAAGAATCACATTCACACCACTACTTTCAGTAACTGTTGCCTTCCCAGGTCAACCGCAGTGTGTGTCACCGAGAAGGGTGACATTGTTAACTTGACAAGCCGACAGCAGCGCTGCCTGCCATGTCTGAGACCTGCTGCAACCCAAAKCTTTTTTTATCTCAGTAATCACTCTCAACAGGAAGTGATGCTTTAAAGACAGCACCGAGAGACATTCCACAGCTCAATATAGTAGACACAGATTTATAGGAGAGGTGATTGAAGCTCAGTCACTGAATGCCTTACTTACTCCTATGTTTTCAACCTCTTTTAGAACACCATTGCACAACCCCCTGTTGTGTGAACGGTCAGGTGGCCATGGTTAATTATTCAAATGTTGGGCTTTGGAAGGCATCAGTCAGGGTTTTGTGTTTGTGGGAGCTGATTTGAATTAATGAGCAAAAGATAAATGTTGCGCCGATGGGAACAGAAGGTCACTTCCTCCTCCAGACTGAGCCATGCAGAAGAGCTCACATCAAGACACTGTTACATATTTGACTGGCTGTGGCTGGCTAACCTGACTGGCTGTGGCTGACTGGCTGTGGCTGACTGGCTGTGGCTGACTGGCTGTGGCTGGCTAACCTGACTGGCTGTGGCTGGCTAACCTGACTGGCTGTGGCTGACTAACCCTGACTGGCTGTGGCTGACTGGCTGTGGCTGACTGGCTGGCTGTGGCTGGCCTAACCTGACTGGCTGTGGCTGGCTAACCTGACTGGCTGTGGCTGGCTAACCTGACTGGCTGTGGCTGACCTAACCTGACTGGCTGTGGCTGAACTAACCTGACTGGCTGTGGCTGAACTAACCTGACTGGCTGTGGCTGCTAACCTGACTGGCTTGTGGCTGGCTAACCTGACTGGCTGTGGCTGGCTAACCTGACTGGCTGTGGCTGGCTAACCTGACTGGCTGTGGCTGGCTAACCTGACTGGCTGTGGCTGGCTAACCACTGACTGGCTGTGGCTGGCTAACCTGACTGGCTTTTGTGGCTGGCACTAACCCTGACTGGGCTGTGGCTGACTGGCTGTGGCTGACTGGCTGTGGCTGACTGGCTGTGGCTGGCTAACCTGACTGGCTGTGGCGACTCACCTGACTGGCTGTGGGCTGGCTACCTGACTGGCTGTGGCTGGCTAACCTGACTGGCTTGTGGCTTGGCTAACCTGACTGGCTGTGGCTGGCTAACCTGACTGGCTGTGGCTGGCTAACCTGACTGGCTGTGGCTGACTAACCTGACTGGCTGTGGCTGGCTAACCTGACTGGCTGTGGCTGGCTAACCTGACTGGCTGTGGCTGGCTAACCTGACTGGCTGTGGCTGACTAACCTGACTTGCTGTGGCTGGCTAACCTGACTGGCTGTTAAATTGATGGTGGATGACGGACTGACCGTTGTTTGGCATCATAGACTCTGATCATGGCATTTGATCTGGGAGTGGGCATATCATAGAAATGTCATGTCAGTAGCTAGGCCTAGCCTGCACGTCAGCCATATTGAGGGGCTTTGCCTGTTTGGCCTATTTCTTTTGGGGATGTGGTATTAATATGTGACCCTCATTGTCTTGTCCACACAGGGCTGAGGTTGTGCTGGCCCTGTGGTCACCTAGTTAGCCGGAAGTGTTGTGAAGAGATGTATGCTGCTTGCCTGTCCTGTATTTTAGCCTGTGGTTTCCCTGCTTTCCCCGCACTTCCCTAGGAGCAGCTCTATTGTAGATGCCTAACTTTGGATTTTGAGACCTCAATGAAAGGGAGAGAAAATTATGTTGGTTGATATGTAACTGATAGGGCCGTGGGGGGTAGACTCATATAGCCTAACTATACTGTTGTTGAGACTGACCTGTTTGTATGGAACATGGGATAAGTCCTAGATGATACATCTGTCTCAGTGGGGAAGCKATCTACTTTCATCTGCTGTTTGATGGAATTTAGGCCAACTTGTACAAGCTAACTTCAAATAACAACCAGCATCAAAGTCAGGAATTCTCAACAATGGATCAGTAGACACTTACAAGTGTCTAGATTTATGAACTCTTAACAGTTTTACCTGACACCCTCTTTGAGCTCTTTGATAATTATGCAGGTTATAGGCTAGGTTTACTTCCTGAAAGCAGATTTCAATGATTTTATCAGCTTGCAAGTCACCTCTGAACTTGATGTAGCACGTTTGACTCAGCAGCAGTTCAATCAGGCCCAAGGCAGCCCTCATCCAAGGGCTAGCTGGCCAATCAGGATGTACCAAGACAAGAGCTCAGACATGAGAACGGTTTCTGGAAAACGAGAGGAACTTGCATCAGCTATTGATTGATAGTAAAGGAGGATGA
This sequence comes from Salvelinus sp. IW2-2015, assembly GCF_002910315.2. Taxonomy (NCBI): domain Eukaryota; kingdom Metazoa; phylum Chordata; class Actinopteri; order Salmoniformes; family Salmonidae; genus Salvelinus; species Salvelinus sp. IW2-2015. The sequence continues at coordinate 64,790,718 of NC_036855.1, forward strand.
TTGCTCTGGTAGTCTGAGCATGCTTAGTGATGTGCTTGTCTGCAGTATCTATCTTTCAGACTACTCTGCTATGGTGGGGGGCTGGTCATGTTCTTTGTGAAAGCCTTCCACTGTACAGCCATGTTGTGTTATCACCCTTATTACTAAGACAAGCAGCACTAGTTTAATTCTCTCAAAGCTCTCCAGTCCTTGACTGGGGTACTGAGTGTCAACTAGCAGTGTCATTAACACTGCATAAATAGCTATAATTACTATTTGCAGTAATTGTTACTACTTCACACTCAACTCCTGGAACGTCTTCAATTTTGAGTATGCCAATTCAGTTTCCTGTGTCTAAGATAGTCAACTCATTTCCTGAAGCTACTGTCAGACACTGCTCTTGTAGTGGTTTATGTATGTTATTGGACACGCCACCTAGCTGGGATGGAGAGCTGATGTCCAGTCTGAACAGTGCTGCGCTGCTCTTTACACACACATCATTCTGCTGACAGGCTGCCTAGCTGCTGCATCTCTCCAGGCCTTTGRGTTACTATATCAGGGTCAGCTTTGGGGGAAATAAACCCCTGCCATCGCTAGTTCCTCCCCAACCAACTCCTCTGAGCCTCTGGGGAATGTTATGTACCAGACAATCAGTCTGCATGTTCTGACCCTGTTAGGTGTTGGTTGGTTTGTTTTGCAGCATTAACCTCATTGTGGTGAGGCAGGGACTCGGGTAGAGTTTGGGTGAGTATTAAAGCTCAGACGCACTGGTAGGATTGTCAAACGTTTACCTGCCGACAGTACTTAGCACCTCTGAACAGTGTCGGCGGTCAATCCCTTTTTTGTGTTCACACAGCAAAGACCTTGGAATTCGTCAGCCACTCAGCCTTGTTTAAATACTCTAAACCAGAAGGTTGCAGTAGCGTTGTTTGGCAATGCCTATCCGTGTTTATGGTCTAGATTCCAAGCTATCTGCGCTAATGTTGCTTTTTTTTTCTCCATAATCCCATACTGCCACTGCCAGCCCATAGGCGAATGTTTAGATAACTAGCTAATGTTAGCATATTCACTAGCTAGCACAACAGTGCAGTGTCCGTAGCTAGCTAACACGGGCAGACGTTTTTAATAGAAACTAGCTAATCCATTGTGATTTGATTATGTCAATACTAGCTACAGTGGTTAGCTAGCTTGGAGGAAGTAGATAGTGTTTTGTGCATTGCGTCTGTGCACTTAGCTAGCTACCGTCCTATGGCCTACATTGCATATTAAGTGTGACTGGCTCATCTGTAGATGTACGGTGAAAATGCCCTTTTTTAAATTAATTAATTWAATTTTGGCTTTCCATGTGGAGTTTGAGCCAATCAAAGAGCACAAACGTCAAGTTGTTAGCCACTGACGAGCATTACGATCCTAAAAGTAGAATCCGTAGGTTCGTTGCTATCGGGTCGGCACGCAGCAGGTGGTACCACTTTTGTTCTAGCAAGAGAAGAAATGGCCTCCTAGTGTCATAAGTACCAATCGGCAGTGAGATTTTGTGTTTAAATGCTTCAGGAGTAGCTCCTGCCTTCATGTAGCTTAGTTGAATGGTTTCAGATGGAACAGTGCATTAGAGGTCCTCACAGTGGGATGTACCCAGATCCCTTTCACCTATGGATCAATATTGTGATTTAGGGTTATCCTAAATGAATCCTACATTTGTGTAGGCTAGGGTTACCAGCACCCTAACCTCTGCCATGCGATGCTACTCTTTGCTCCCGCTCCATGGCTCATGTTTCCCTGGACTTTGACATCTGCTGGGCCTGACCTGGCTGGGGTGTTATCGTTTGTCCAAACAGTTAAATGTTTTGCCATGAAAACTAGTTTCTATTCAGGTAGGAGCCCATCCCGTTTTGTTCCGTTTGTTTATGTTTGAAAAGAGGGGAGAGAGTAGTAGAGATATATGACTTTTGCCTCATAACACTCACTTCTGTCATCATGAAGTGCTTTGAGAAACTATTCAAGGATCATATCACCGCCACCCTACCTGTCACCCTCGACCCATTTCAATTTGCTTACCGCCCCAATAGGTCCACAGATGATGCAATCGCCATTACATTAGATTGTGTGTATTAGGTTTTGTTGTGGAATTGTTGATATTACCTGGTAGATGCTGCGGCACTGTCGGATCTAGAAGCATAAGCATTTCGCTACACTCYCAATAACATCTGCTAACCATGTGTATGTGACTAATTTGATCTAACCGCAATGCTTTGTCTTGAGCTGTCATGCATTGCAAAGCACATAGCTAACAACAGTCTAGCTATGGTTCCATCATAGACATGGAAATGCCAATGGCCTGTATTTATGTTGAGTTTAAGTCTGGACCAGTGTTTGTGCATGAGGTTATCTTCACCCACAGTATGTGAGGCTATTGTTCAGTCATAAACAACAAGTTGGCCTTGTCTCTATGCTCTCTGCTCCACAGGGCTCCCTGCAACTGCTGCCTCTGCAAGCATTTGCAGTTTACTTTGCAGAAATCCTCTCTAAGCATCTCTCACTAGGCCTATGATCTCATAGATTTTCAGGCACACACACCTCTTATCTCTGACGGCCTCTTTTTATGCAGGTCAGACAAAAAGAGGCCTCTTGGTGCAGCACACACTCCATTTCTCAGCCTATCAGGGGACTCTCTCATGTAACCTATCCCTCTTCTCTCTGCACACTCCTCTTAATGGGATCAATTCTGCCTGCCACTCTAGTCACTTTATAATGCAGTCAGTGGACGTAGGATAAGATGGCTTTAATTTTACCACTGTTGGACATGTTTTAAGTTTTCTCCAACCCTTCGTGTCTTCACACCCTTGAGCATTGAGACATCTGCGAGATTCTAATGAAGACTTGTCCACACGTTGCTTGGCGTCTTGGCACCTATGTGAGAGAGGGAGACAGCATGCAGCCCTGTGTGGTATAATAATGTCATTGAGAGAAGGATTCTTTATATCAGTAATGATGAATGGTTTGCCTCTGAGATGAGCTCTAAACAGCTCCGCTCATACAAAGTCGTTAAGAAAATAACTGAATATAAAAGTATATGATGCCAGCGTGTCTGTTCTGGCTACATCTTTTGTGTGTGTCTTTCTGGCTGTGTGACAGTATGTTGAGTGTGATCTGACTTGATGTGGGCTGTGTGAATCTAGGCCATATGTAGAGACTAGAGGTGCTATAACACACTTCAGCACACTGTCCTGACCTGGAGCTCGAGGACTTGCAGTCTTGCACTCACTAAACCCTAATGTCTGCACCATATGACCATTTTCATTTCCCTGTCAAGAATTCGTTGCCTTCATTACAATGAAGGCTGTTTATTTATTCTGCTTTTCATTTGTTGAATATCTTTATTGACATAATCTCTTTCTGTGAGACAAAGATAATATCAGAAGATATTCATGAATTGTAGCCTACCACAATTGCCTTTTTTGGTCTCATCAGGGGCCTAGCCTATATCTTTAGAGGATGTATGAGGAAGAGAATTCAATTCCACTCTCTGTGTGAGCTTGCATGTGAGTCTCTGTGGAGGGTGCTAATGTAAGTCTGTGTTTTATTATTCACAGGCTAGCTGTGTGTGTGATTATTCGCAGTGCTGGCTGGTGTACAGTAGAGTCTGATGGCRGCGGGGTGTGGCTCCATTATTCATGTTTAGTGTCCAAGTGAAACAACTCCCATGGGACCAGTACGGAAAAGTAGAACAATGTATGCACTCACTACCTGAAGCCTTTACCACAGCAGCACGGGACAGCCCTTCACCCCACAACCTCTCTTCTCTGTACGTCTTCCTCACTTCCTCTGTTCTCTCCTCTGTATTTCCTGTCACTCTTCTTCCCTCACTCTCCCCTGCCACAGTCTGTCAGTTGGAGATGAGTGATTTGCGTTGTTGTACCAGGACCCTGCTCTGCTGAACCCTCTCATTGCTGTGTGTGATGAGGCTCTTTGTCACCTATTACTCTGGCTTCTCCTGTAGATGGAGTGGGGAGCTGTGCAGTGCAATGAGGCACGTTGACTGAGGCAGGCAGACTGCAGCAGTGTCTTAAACACACAGAGAAGCAGTCTATTTGGCTGCTAGTGCCGGTAACCTGCTGTCAGGACTGAGCACAGTCATTTCTCTCTCACTCGCTCACACTCTCACTCACTCTCACACGGTCTCAGCCTCCCAAATCCGCTTTCATGGTTCAAGCTCCTTCTGCCTCTATTTGTCTCTGTTCAAGGGACTCCTTCATCACTCCAATCCACTCCTCCCCTCTGCCTCCATGCTGCTTGACAACTAGGGGTTCTACCCCCCCCTCCCTCTTTTTTCTAGCTGTCTGCTCACCTTCCCCAGAATTTCCTTTGTGGCATCTCTGACATCCTGTGGGTGGAGAGAATCCCCTCATACGTATGTACACACACACACACACACCTAATGTATGCAATTATGAAAGTGAATGCAGTCTCACTTTGCCTGGATATGCAGATGCTATAAATAGCATGAGATTACCAAATTGCCTGCTGTGCTGAGATTGAGACCACAGCTACTAGAGCTGCTGTGGCTCTGCTGCTAACAGCAGTTTCTGAAGGGAAGGGGATTCTTGCTGCCTTTCACCTTCTATTACTATGCTGTCAAAATAGGCAACACATTCACTCAGATCAACACCCTCCATGTCTTCTGCATGACATACTGTACTATACTCAAGTGCGTACTGCTGCCTTCCTGTCTTTCATGTGAGACTTTCTGACACACTCACTCTACACCATGTTTTTCTACAAATGGAAAAGAGGATGGGTAATTTATTAGGGACGGGGGGATTGATATACAGTTGCACATCACAATGTTGGATTATATTGATAGTTTGACTCCAAGTGTGTGTGTACAGTTGATGTCGAAGTTTACATACACCTTAGCCAAATACATTTAAACTCAGATTCTCACAATTCCTGACATTTTATCCTAGTAAAAATTCCCTCTCTTAGGTCAGTTAGGATCACCACTTTATTTTAAGAATGTGAAATGTCAGAATAATAGTAGAGAGAATGATTTATTTCAGCTTTTATTTCTTTCATCACATTCCCAGTGGGTCAGAAGTTTACATATACTCAATTAGTATTTGGTAGCATTGCCTTTTAAATTGTTTAACTTGGGTCAAATGTTTCGGGTAGCCTTCCACAAGCTTCCCACAATAAGTTGGGTGAATTTTGGCCCATTCCTCCTGACAGAGCTGGTGTAACTGAGTCAGGTTTGTAGGCCTCCTTGCTCACACATGCTTTTTCAGTTCTGCCCACAAATGTTCTATAGGTTTGAGGTCAGGGCTTTGTGATGGCCACTCCAATAGCTTGACTTAGTCCTTAAGCCATTTTGCCACAACTTTGGAAGTATGCTTGGGGTCATTGTCCATTTGGAAGACCCATTTGCGACCAAGCTTTAGCTTCCTGACTGATGTTGCTTCAATATATCCACATAATTTTCTTTCCTCATGATGCCATCTATTTTGTGAAGTGCACCAGTCCCTCCTGCAGCAACGCACACCCACAACATGATGCTGCCACCCCCGTGCTTCACGGTTGGGATGGTGTTCTTCGGCTTGCAAGCAACCCCCTTTTTCCTCCAAACATAACGATGGTCATTATGACCAAACAGTTCTATTTTTGTTTCATCAGACCAGAGGACATTTCTCCAAAAAGTACGATCTTTGTCCCCAAGTACAGTTGCAAACCTTCACAAGGTCCTTTGCTGCTGTTCTGGGATTGATATTCCCTTTCGCACCAAAGTACGTTCATCTCTAGGAGACAGAACGCGTCTCCATCCTGAGCGGTATGACAGCTGCGTGGTTCCATGGTGTTTATACTTGCGTATTATTGTTTGTACAGATGAACGTGGTACCTTCAGTTGTTTGGAAATTGCTCCCAAGGATGAACCAGCCTTGTGGAGGTCTACAATTTTTTTTTTATGAGGTCTTGGCTGATTTCTTTTGATTTTACCATGATGTCAAGCAAAGAGGCACTGAGTTTGAAGGTATGTCTTGAAATGTATCCACAGGTACACCTGCAATTGACTCAAATGATGTCAATTAGCCTATCAGAAGCTTCTAAAGCCATGACATCATTTTCTGGAATTTTCCAAGCTGTTTAAAAGCACAGTCAACTTAGTGTATGTAAACTTCTGACCCACTGGAATTGTGATACAGTGAAATAATCTGTCTGTAAACAATTGTTGGAAAAATGACTTGTCATGCACAAAGTAGATGTCCAAACCGACTTGCCAAAACTATAGTTTGTTAACAAGAAAGAGTGGTTGAAAAACGAGTTTTAATGACTCCAACCTAAGTGTATGTTAACTTCAACTGTATAAAATATATATTTGATTTTTTTCGCTAGGTAAAGTTAGTCGGCTGTACCTCCTCAAACTATGTGTTGAATCCTGTAGCTTGTTCTCCATATTATTTTAAAATGGGGAACCAACATCTTTTTAGCACTTGTATTTCCATGACAGATCAAAACGTTGTATCTGGTTTCTCTGCAGCAGTGAGCAATATGTTTGGATATCAAATCGCACTATTTAATTGCAAAACATATCGTATCGACTCTGTTCGTCTTGAACAGAGGAATCCAGATCTAGGCTGATCACTTCACTCAAATATAATCATTCTCTTCTCACTGTTGCACTTGTTCCACTTTTTAGCTTTGTGTATTCCCCACAATCAAAGGCTTGTGTATTCTATTTTTGGATGGAAACTAACCCAATTGTTAGTATATTGTGTCCCTTGTGGTGCCTTTTTATGTAGATGTTGACAAACACCTAGCCCGAGGGAAGCTCGCCAGCACTGAATGGTGTAATGGGGACAGCATTTAAAACACTATTTTGCCAGAGAAATTGCCATGTGAGATATTCGGAGTCACCTGTCTGTCTTCTCTGTGGTAGGGGTGCTGACCTGGTCCTGTCGTGGAAGTGCCATGTGACTCATGAGCCCACGTTGTGCCATTTGTCTGTTCTCTCTGCTCTGCAGTGCTGCTGGGGCACCGGSACACAGGATTAGGGCAGACAGATGAAAAGAACAGAAGGGCTTTTTAGACTCAGGGAGCCAGGCTGCTCTATCTCAGGGCACATCGTGTCTCACTGCGCTAGCACTAATTGTAGCCCACTTCCTGGTTCCTGCTGCTAGGGACTGTAGGAGAGCGGCAGCAGACAACACCGTGACAGCTGGGCCTTGTCTGACTTCAGCAATTTAGCCGCCAGATACAGTCTGTCTGAGCCCTACTTTAGAACCGCCAACACTCCAAACAGAGCACAATACCTCAAACTTCCACTCTGCAGGGGAGGGTCCATGTTCAGTTCTCCTCACTCAGTTAGGCTAAGGCTAGTAGAAAGTAGATGCTGTGAGGACACAAGTCATGACACTAGACTTACTGTGCTTTTCACCATAGGATTGTTTACACTATGCCTCTGTGCAAAGAGACTAATGATATCTCACTTGTGTGCATAGCACTTGTGACTTCCATACTCTATGCAATGACATCATGTTTCATAGAACATAGGTTTAACTATCTTGTGATTTTTGTTGTGGTTAGGCTAATCAATAGAAACTAAACATTTGAGTCATTGGTTGTGCACTTGTCTCGTCTACATCGGACCACTCCACTGAGCTGTGAATGTGTGTACTGTAGTGTGAGCTGTTGCTCTGTATTTACATAGTTAGTATGTCACATTTCCATATTTCTCCCCATACCTTTCTTTGCTGCCAGTAAACTCTACAATAGCAACTCTGTGCTACAGGCCCAGCACACACCAACACACCTGCAACCTCTGAGCCTACCATGAAACTCCTCCCAACATAACATCAACATGTCACCAAATAATTGATTAAAACACACTGTTTTGCAAGAATTTCTACAGTAGCCTCAACAGCACCCTCTATGGTAGCACCATGGTGTAGCTGGAGGTCAGCTATTTTCTGTCCTCTGGGTACATTGACTTAAAAAACAACTAGTAGGCTCATGGTTCTCATCCCCTTCCGTAGAATTTCACAGTAATTATGATGACTTTAGGAAGTCGTCCAGCCACTCAGACCCCTTGCAGTATGAATTAACATCTTGTCCATCCAATCAAAGGATCAGAGAATGAATCTAGTACTGCAAGCATAAGCTATAGCTATCTAGCACTACAGTGCGTAAATTGTGGGCAGTAGTTCATTAATTTAAGCTACTCAACAACCAGAGAAGAATGCTATTTATGTTCGCTAGCTGGTTATTTTTATTTATTTTTATTTTTATTTTACCGTTATTTTACCAGGTAAGTTGACTGAGAACACGTTCTCATTTGCAGCAACAACCTGGGGAATAGTTACAGGGGAGAGGAGGGGGATGAATGAGCCAATTGTAAACTGGGGATTATTAGGTGACCGTGATGGTTGAGGGCCAGATTGGGAATTTAGCCAGGACACCGGGGTTAACACCCCTACTCTTACGATAAGTGCCATGGGATCTTTAATGACCTCAGAGAGTCAGGACACCCGTTTAACGTCCCATCCGAAAGACGGCACCCTACACAGAGCAGTGTCCCCAATCACTGCCCTGGGGCATTGGGATCTTTGTTTAGACCAGAGGAAAGAGTGCCTCCTACTGGCCCTCCAACACCACTTCCAGCAGCACCTGGTCTCCCATCCAGGGACTGACCAGGACCAACCCTGCTTAGCTTCAGAAGCAAGCCAGCAGTGGTATGCAGGGTGGTATGCTGCTGGCAATAATAGCCCGGTTAAGGCTATCCAACACAGCAACTCTTCCAAGTGAGGCCAAGGTAAGCTTTCGGTTTTATTTTTTGCCACCGGGGCCTGCCCTTGTAACTGCTTGTAGTACACTGTACTGTGTGATTGGTCTGTGGGATTACTAACACGTAAGTTCTATTTGGTTGACTATAAAGTTAATATGGTTACAACTAGGGCTGGGATGATATCAGTTTTGATATCATTAGTATTGTGGCAAGGAAACTAAGTGGATTTAACTTCTTTAGGGAAACATTGTCATCCAAAGTCATTTTCCAACCTATAACACACTATTTTACAAACAGCAGGTTTTTAAAGGACCAAAGAATTTGGTCTMCTTAGTGTGTAGTTTTTTTTGCCATGGATAAAAAWWWTMSKWWKCSYWTWAAWWWWWWTWWTWWAWAATAATAAAAATAAATAAAAATTAGGCTGTGTAGCAGTTTTGTTATGGTATGACGGTTTGGCTTGGAGAAGTATTTGTGCCAGGTCACAAACTGCTGTTGTTTTGTGCTCTGAAGGCTACAAGCGAAGGTGAAAGGAGGAATTATACAGTACAACGCGCATAGTAATGATGCTGTATTTGGCTGCTGTGAAAGTGAACTGTGTGTGACAGTAATCAGGGGTGTATTCAATTCTGTTGCAAAATATTTCTTAAATGGAAACAAACGGAATTAAATTGGGAGGGACCTAACTGAATTTGTCCAATAAACTTGTTTTTGTTTCATTTTGCAACTGTTTCGACTGACTACACCCCATATCAGCTAGATGCAGGCAAGAGTGTTCAAGGCGGTATTGAATGTGTCAATGTCTCCTCACCTTGATTACTCCAATTTTGTCTCTTGACCTGTMCACCTATGTTATGAACTTTCATTTGTAGGCTACGTTGTAGCAACCTCATGATGGGTAAAGGGCAAATTTAGATGATCATTTAGTAACCTAAACCTATTGATATTACATTGATATGGAATATGAAGGACAGTCAGCCAATATGCTTTAATAGAAATAAGGCCATGCTCAGTAAAAAAAGAAGTCCTTCCTAATCTAGAACGGCACCGACCACCACTGCCAGACACTCCGGTCATGTAAGATAGTTGAGTTCTGAAATGTGAACTCACCTCTGTGCACCATCCATTTCTACCTGGAGCAACCTGTCATGCATATGCTGTTGAGAAACATCAGCTTACTACTCAGAATTTTCACGATGTGGCACATATCAACACTCTTTGTCTCTCACTGGCATAGTTGTTACATACTGTAGGCATAATCATGATTGTGTGGTTGTTTTTGAAAGTGTGAATTACTGTTCACTTCCGACCAGCTGCAGGCATGGAGACTTCAGCCAGCACAGGAAAACAATCCGTAGCAATAAGATTTGATTTGATTTGATTAGCACGCTGACTGCACAAGCAGAATGATCTCTCTCCACCTGAAGAAGACTTCACATGTAGCCAAAGCAATGCTATCCATCTGGGGAGGCTCTTCTGGCAAACAAATCAAATTTTATTTCTCACATACACATGTTTAGCAGATGTTAATGCGAGTGTAGTGAAATGCTTGTGCTTCTAGTTCCGACAATGCAGTAATAACCAACGAGTAATCTAACCTAAAAATTTCACAACTACCTTATACACACAAGTGTAAAGGGATGAAGAATATGTACATAAAAATATATGAATGAGTGATGGTACAGAATGGCATAGGCAAGATGCAGTAGATGGTATAGAGTATAGTATATACATATGAGATGAGTAATGTATGTAAACATTAAATGAAGTGGCATTGTTTAAAGTGGCTAGTGATACATTTATTACATCAATTTTTCCATTATTAAAGTGGCTGGAGTTGAGTCAGTATGTTGGCAGCAGCCACTCCAATGTTAGTGATGGCTGTTTAACAGTCTGATGGCCTTGAGATAGAAGCTGTTTTTCAGTCTCTCGGTCCCTGCTTTGATGCACCTGTACTGACCTCGCTTTCTGGATGATAGCGGGGTGAACAGGCAGTGGCTCGGGTGGTTGTTTTCCTTGATGATCTTTATGGCCTTCCTGTGACARCGGGTGGTGTYGGTGTCCTGGAGGACAGGTAGATTGCACCCGGTGATGCGTTGTGCAGACCTCACTACACTCTGGAGAGTCTTAAGGTTGTGGGCGGAGCAGTTGCCGTACCAGGCGGTGATACAGCCCGACAGGATACTCTCGATTGTGCATCTGTAAAAGTTTGTGTGCTTTTGGTGACGAGCCGAGTTTCATCAGCCTCCTGAGGTTGAAGAGGCGCTGCTGCGCCTTCTTCACCACGCTGTCTGTGTGGGTGGACCAATTCAGTTTGTCCGTGATGTGTACGCAGAGGAACTTAACTTTCTACCTACTCCACTACTGTCCCGTCGATGTGGATAGGGTGGTGCTCCCTCTGCTGTTTCCTGAAGTCCACGATCATCTCCTTTGTTTTGTTGACGTTGAGTGTGAGGTTATTTTCCTGACACCACACTCCGAGGGCCCTCACCTCCTTCCTGTAGGCCGTCTCGTCGTTGTTGGTAATCAAGCCTACCACTGTAGTGTCGTCTGCAAACTCGATGATTGAGTTGGAGGCGTGCATGGCCACGCAGTCGTGTGTGAACAGGGAGTACAGGAGAGGGCTAAGAACGCACCCTTGTGGGGCCCCAGTGTTGAGGATCAGCTGGGTGGAGATGTTACCTACCCTCACCACCTGGGGGCGGCCCGTCAGGAAGTCCAGTACCCAGATGCACAGGGAGGGGTCGAGACCCAGGGTCTCGAGCTTGATGACGAGTTTGGAGGGTACTATGGTGTTAAATGCTGAGCTGTAGTCGATGAACAGCATTCTCACATAGGTATTCCTCTTGTTCAGATGGGTTAGGGCAGTGTGCAGTGTGGTTGCAATTGTGTCATCTGTGGACCTATTGGGGCGGAAAGCAAATTGGAGTGGGTCTAGGGTGTCAGGTAGGGTGGAGGTGATATGGTCCTTGACTAGTCTCTCAAAGCATTCATGATGACGGAAGTGAGTGCTACGGGGTGGTAGTCGTTTAGCTCAGTTACCTTAGCTTTCTTGGGAACAGGAACATGGTGGCCCTCTTGAAGCATGTGGGAACAGCAGACTGGGATAGGATTGATTGAATATGTCGTAAACACACCAGCCAGCTGGTCTGCGCATGCTCTGAGGACATGGCTTGGGATGCCGTCTGGGCCTGCAGCCTTGCGAGGTTGACACGTTTAAATGTTTTACTCACTTCGGCTGCAGTGAAGGAGAGTCCACAGGTTTTGGTAGCGGGCCGTGTCAGTGGCACTGTATTGTCTTCAAAGCGAGCAAAAAAAGTTATTTAGTCTGTCTGGGAGCAAGACATCCTGGTCCGCGACGGGGCTGGTTTTCTTTTTGTATCCGTGATTGACTGTAGCCCCTGCCACATACCTCTTGTGTCTGAGCCGTTGAATTGCGACTCTACTTTGTCTCTATACTGATGCTTAGCTTGTTTGATTGCCTTGCGGAGGGAATAGCTACACTGTTTGTATTCAGTCATGTTTCCGGTCACCTTGTCCTGGTTAAAGACAGTGGTTCGCGCTTTCAGTTTCGTGCGAATGCTGCCATCAATCCACAGTTTCTGGTTCGGGAATGTTTTAATAGTTGCTGTGGGTACGACATCGCCGATGCACTTGCTATAAACTTGCTCACCGAATCAGCGTATTCGTCATGTTGTTGTTTGACGCAGTGTGGAACATATCCAAATCCACGTGATCGACGCAATCTTGAAGCGTGGAATCTGATTGGTCGGACCTGAGCGCGGAGCTTCCTGTTTTAGTCTCTGTCTGTAGCTGGGAGCAACAAAATGGAGTAGTGGTCAGCTTTTCCAAAGGAGGGCGGGGGAGGGCCTTATATGCGTTGCGGAGTTAGAATAACAATGATCTAGGGTTTTACCAGCCCTGGTAGCACAATCGATATGCTGATAGAATTTAGGGAGTCTTGTTTCAGATGAGCCTTGTTAAAATCCCCAGCCTAATGAATGCAGCCTCAGGATATGTGGTTTCCAGTTTACATAGTCAAATAAACTTCGTTCAGGGCTTGGTCGATGTGTCTGCTTGGGGGAGAATATATGCGGCTGTGATTATAATCGAGGAGAATTCTCTTGGTAGATAATGCGGTCGACATTTGATTGTGAGGAATTTTAAGTCAGGTGAACAGAAGGACTTGAGTTCCGGTATGTTATGATCATACCACGTCTCGTTAATCATAAGGCATACCCCCCCACCCCTCTTCTTACCAGAAAGATGCTTGTTTCTGTCGGCGCGATGCGTGAAGAAACCAGCTGGTTGTACCGACTCCGATAGCGTGTCTCGAGTGAGCCATGTTTCCGTGAAGCAAAGAACGTTAGTCTCTTATGTCTCTCTGGAATGCTACCCTTGCTCGGATTTCATCAACCTTGTTGTCAAGAGACTGGACATTGGCGAGTAGTATGCTCGGGAGCGGTGCGCGATGTGCCCGTCTCCGGAGCCTGACCAGAAGACCGCTTCGTCTGCCCCTTTTACGGCGACGTTGTTTTGGTTCGCCGGCTGGGATCCGATCCATTGTCCTGGGTGGTGGGCAAAACAGAGGAACCGCTTCGGGAAAGTCGTATTCCTGGTCGTAATGATGGTGAGTTGACGTTGCTCTTATATCCAYTAGTTCCTCCCGACTGTATGTAATAAACCCTAAGATTACCTGGGGTACCAATGTAAGAAATAACACGTAAAAAAACTAAATACTGCATAGTTTCCTATATACAGTACCTACTTGCTTAGTGCTTGTTGACTACACATAAGCATGACATGGTAGAAATAATAGATTTGCTGTGGATACTATCGATGTCCGTGTTCATTCAACACTATCTGGCTAGAGAGAAGAGTACTGAGAGGTTTGATGGCTTTCCTTTCAGAAATTTGTTTTTTTTACACTTACTGTAGAGTGGCGTAAAGTTTTTCCACCTAGATGGCTCAGCAGAGCACTGTGCTTGTAAAATGTTTATTTCTGGTTGTCTGTAGTACGGTGTCGCTTTCTCAGCAGTATTTCTTGGCTCTGTGAATGGATTGATGTAGACCTAGTGTGAATGGATTGATGTAGACCTAGTGTGAATGGATTGATGTAGACCTAGTGTGAACGTAGCCTAAATGGAGCACCTAATGACTCATTGAACTCAGCAGAGAAAGGAGTGTTCTGCTATATGAAGAGGTAGTTATCATGGTTGTATAGTGTGTTACATCACTGTGGGTTTCCATGGTAGCGATATCAGCAGGGAGCCTGCGAGAGCTGAAATAATGGAGGGATGAGTGAGTGGGAAAGGAGAAAATTGCGCTCGGAGGTATAGAGTATCACTCACATGGCTGTGTGTGTGTGTAGGCACCTCAGTGAACTAGACTTGCTGAGTGGGTGCTAAGCATCTGTCTTTGACCTCAGTACGTCAGCACTGCTGCTGGAGTTGAGCTCATTTCTCAGACGTAATCCTCCTTCCTACCTTGGTTCAGAAACCTTGCCTGTGTTTCCTCACCGGCTCTGTGTTGAATCATCTCCTTTCACCAGCACTATAGCAGCCATGGATGATATGGCTGTTTCACTCACATACGCTGACTGACACTGAAGTAAGGAGGATATTCAGTCCCTCTTAGAGGACGATGGAAGTAGGCTAGATTAGAGATGCTTATTTATTTTTAGAAACAACAGGTTTTGGCGTGATGCTTTCCCTTTGCACTGACTGACACTAAGAATGGCAAATAGAAAAGTGGGTGGCCTCTGGGTAGACCAGAGCTGCTATATTTGGCTCTGTCAGTTTGCATACAGATCTGCAGCAGTCTGCAATTAGCCAACTTCCTGTTTTAACACAGGATATAGGACTAGCAGTGCTCTGCTGTGCTGTGAGCCATTGATACACCGTAGTGGCTGTATGGATGAGACATGCATAATTGAATGGTTCTAGAACTCTACAGTACATTTATGGAGTTCCGACCCCCCCCACCACCACACCAAGCCATCGGAAAATACGAGTCGGCCACTTCCAATTCCCCCTCACTTTCTGTTCTCGGCTGGTCTGAAGTGAGAGGCAGTGGATGAGGTTGAGGGAGGCAGTGGATGAGGTTGAGGGAGGCAGTGGATGAGGTTGAGGGAGGCAGTGGATGAGGTACTGTACTGGCCCTCCTGTGGTGAATTGACCATGCTGTGTGTGTGCCTTTGTCTGATGCAGCATGAACCGTATGGCCTTGTTGTGTGCCTCCTCTTTTCTCTGGCCTCTCCTCTTTCTCATCCTCAGGGACAGAGCACAGAGACACGCTTCAGGCCCGGCATCGGCTGTGTTCTGCCTGCATACTATATCCTAGATCCAGCCAAAACAGATCATACTGCTCACTACTGTAGCCTAGATGCAGCTGATACTGCTCACTACTGTAGCCTAGATGCAGCTGATACAGACCATACTGCTCTCTTACAGCCCTGCATACTGTAGCCTAGCCTACATACTGCTCTCTCAGAAATGCCTGTCTACTGTAGGTAGAAACACTGTAGGGTAGGCTACCTCCAGCCAATACAGATCATTCAGCTCTCACAGCACAGAGCTTTGCCTGACACAGATGAGCTGAGAAAGTGGTGGGTTTAGCTTTAGCGATCAGAGCAGTGGACAACAAGCAGAGGGAGGCTTCATTTCCTTTGGGAGGATCACATCTCATGCATTCACCTCGCTCAGAAGGTCACCGTGGAGAGGCACAATTATTAGCGCTTAGCTATGCTTATCTGCAAAGTCTGCAAAGCCTATATTTCACTAATTCTAGTACATAGGCTATTATTGCAGTCGATAACAGCACATTAAGCATATTCTYTTGCAGTAGATGAGGTTGTGCCAGTGTTCATGCACCTTGGTTGAAAAACAAGGTAGTGACAGTAGGCTATTTTTCCTCTGCATGTGAAGCTTATTCACAGCGACTGAGTTGACATACAGTAAACTGCAGATTGAAGCTGTTTAACAGAACTAAGCAGAGTAACATTTTGAATCTGGTTCTCTTTTGCTTACTGACCAGACCACATTTGGTTGTCTACCAGGCTGAGCATACATTCTGTTCCATTGTGGTGATAGACTATCTTCTCTTCTGTTGTCCTGCAGCTCTGATGGTACCAGCTGATCAGTGACACCTGCCTGAGGACACCTCACCCGCTGCCCCTCCCTCCCCCACCCCCTTTACCATGTCTGGGATCCAGGTGAGAGGAACACACACCTGCACATGCAAGTAGTGCGAAAGTCAACTGTTTTTTTCACCCCTGCTCGCAATTGCTAATAACCCATCTGACTATAGGTGAAAATCAGAGACCCAATAACATTTTGCGCATATTCTTGATGATGGTTAATAAACTCACAGGTTTGAGACCACAATAGTTCTGCTAATAGCTCTATATTGAAAATACTGTGATTGAAGAGTAACATCTGAGATTAAATTATAAAAAATGTAAATTCATTATTATTTCTACACACTTTCTACATGGTCGTTTACATTTAGACTGGAGTATTTTTTTATTTACTTAAGCTATTAGATTTTTAGATGTTTTATTTGGGGACACTTATAACCACCCACCAGTTGAGAATCACTGCCCTAGAAGACTAAATATATCCTTGCTCACCATAATATTGTCATAAATTCATTCGATAGAATGAATTCTTCAATCTAGTTGACATCGGTAAAGTTCTGTCATCCCTGCTTCTTTTGCGGAGCGAAGACGTTTAGGGACCGGGTGGGGGGATTTATTTTAAACTCAAAACAGAAGATTATATGTGCAAAGTTTGACCCGTTGTAAGGAAATAGAAAGCTATGAAAACGACCCAACATGTTTCTGATAAAATATGCACCCAAGCAGAACTGAAATCTTATGTGGTTGAAATACTATCAGCTTTTATGATTCCAACAAATATACCGCATGTAGAGGTGCCATCTAACTGTGCATTTGCATTCTCTAGATGGAAGAAAGAAATCATATTTCTCCACTCCTGTTCCTGAGTAAAAATGTTGCTTACATTTGGTCTATCATTTTACTGCAAGAAATGCTTAATTCTGCAGGTGTTAATATTAAGGCTATGAGAGGTTATAGTGTCCAGATTTCATTTTCCATTTAACCCATCTGAACAATAGGCTACAGTTCCCTTGATGTGCCATAGGCCTATTTGATGTCCCCAGTCTTGTGACTGTCAAATTTGTACAGAGCCATCACACAGAACACTGCTATCATCCTCTTACCATGTCGCCAATGCTTTCCCAAACATTACTTTTCTGTCCCTCGCTTCTCTTTATTTTCAGCTTTCCATTTCGCAGCTTTTCTCTTACTGAATTAAACTCCCAACCTTCTCTGCCTGTTCCCTAAAGCATTTTGTGATTGGCGTGTAGGCGATTTGACGCGCGTACAGTTGGGCCCTAAAGCTCAGGCTGACAGCCTAAAATAATGAAAGAGAACCAGTGTAGCCTGTTGATATTAGTTGCACAAGAATTATACTTTTTTTTTGTTGAAGGTATTGTTTTCTCTTTATTCAACCCACCCGCCCCTCATCCACACAATATGTCATTACCCTAAACGCGCCTGCAGATACAACCACAGGGACTGCAGGTTATGAGTCAACCCATGCATCACTAATGCACACACGCAGCCTACTTACACACACATTCTAATGTGCCGTGCCCCTTTCAGACGTGTCATATTTCCTGACTGACATTAGTGCTTCTGCTTTTCATCTGCCAGCAGCCGCATGGCATGATTACAACCCCCTTGCATCCCCCATATTCACATTTGCTTATCAACCCAAATTATTTTAATCTTTGGCACACAACAGTACATAACTCTCACATCGCTCCCTCTGTGACGCTCGTCTCTCTTTGACTCCTATCAGGAAATGATTGAGGGATGTGTGTCCCGATAACGATATCAGACATACAGAGCTGTGCGTAGAGCATTGCTTCAGGAATACACCAGGTTATATGAGGATAGTGGCTGCGTCCCACCCTATTCCCTATATAGTGCACTACTTATGACCAGAGCCTCCAGGGAATATGGTGCCATTTTGGACGCACCTTGTGTCACACACACACACACACACACACACGCTGCTTTTTTACTGTCATTGCCTCTAACTGATAACATACAACCATGACTCCTGTGAAGATGTTATTTACAACACTGCTGCTACAACACCACCGGTTAGACGTAGGAGCCTCAGTTAATGCCTAAAGAATAGTCCCACATGCTTTATGGTCTGAACAGCGTGTAGGACAAACCAGCGTAGCTTTATTTAACCAGGTAGGCCAGTTGAGAACAAGTTCTCATTTACAACTGCGACCTGGCCAAGATGAAGCAAAGCATTGCGACACAAACAACAGTTACACATGGAATAAACAAATGTACAGTCAATAACACAATAGAAAAGTCTATATACAGTGTGTGCAAATGAAGTAAGATTAGGGAGGTAAGGCAATAAATAAGCCATAGTGGCCTGTACATAGCCCCTCTGTAAATAGCGTATAGGACAATAAATAGGCCATAGCGGTGAAATAATTACAATTTAGCAATTAAACACGAGCGATAGATGTGCAGAAGATGAATGTGCAAGTAGAAATACTGGGGTGCAAAGGAGCTAAATAAATAACAATATGGGGATGAGGTAGTTGGGTGGGATATTTAGTGCTATGAACTGTAAGCTGCTCTGACAGCTGATGCTTAAAGTTAGTGAGGGAGATACGAGTCTCCAGCTTCAGTGATTTTTGCAATTCGTTCCAGTCATTAGCAGCAGAGAACTGGAAGGAAAGGCGCCCAAAGTAGGAATTGGCTTTGGGGGTGTCCAGTGAAATATACCTGCTGGAGCACGTGCTACGGGTGGGTGCTGCTATGGTGACCAGTGAGCTGAGATACGGCGGGGCTTTACCCAGCAACGACTTATAGATGACCTGGAGCGTTGGCGGTGTTTGGCGACGAATATGAAGCYAGGGCCAGCCAACGAGAGCATACAGGTCACAGTGGTGGTTAGTATATGGGGCTTTGGTGACAAAACGGATGGCACTATGATAGACTGCATCCAATTTGCTGAGTAGAGTGTTGGAGGATATTTTGTAAATGACATCGTCGAAGTCTAGGAACGGTAGGATAGTCAGTTTTACGAGGGTATGTTTGGCAGCATGAGTGAAGGATGCTTTGTTGCGAAATAGGAAGCCGATTCTAGATTTGGATTGGAGATGCTTGATGTGAGTCTGGAAGGAGAGTTTACAGTCTAACCAGACACCTAGGTATTTGTAATTGTGCACATATTCTAAGTCAGAACCATCCAGAGTAGTGATGCTAGACGAGCGGGCAGTTATCGGTTGAAGAGCATGCATTTAGTTTTACTTGCATTTAAGAGCAGTTGGAGGCTARGGAAGGAGTGTTGTATGGCATTGAAGCTCATCTGGAGGTTTGTTAAGTGTCCAAAGAAGGGCCAGAAGTATGCAGAATGGTGTCGTCTGCATAGAGGTGGATCAGAGAATCACCAGCAGCAAGACAGCTGCTGGCGATACATCATTGATGTATACAGAGAAGAGTCGGCCCGAGAATTGAACCCTGTGGCACCCACATAGACTGACAGAGGTCCAGACAACAGGTCCTCCAATTTGACACACTGAACTCTATCTGAGAAGTATTTGGTGAACCAGGCGAGGCAATCATTTGAGAAACCAAGGCTGTTTAATCTGCCGATAAGAATACGGTGATTGACAGAGTAGAAAACCTTGGCCAGGTCGATGAAGACTGCTGCACAGTTAATGTCTCTTATTGATGGCGGTTATGATATCGTTTAGGACCTTGAGCGTGGCTGAGGTGCACCTATGACCAGCTCGGAAACCAGACTGCATAGCGGAGAAGGTACGGTGGGATTCGAAATGGTCGGTGATCTGTTTGTTAACTTGGCTTTCGAATAATTTTTAGAAAGGCAGGGTAGGATAGATATAGTTCTGTAACAGTTTGGGTCGAGAGTGTCACCCCATTTGAAGAGGGGGATGACCGCGGCAGCTTTCCAATCTTTAGGGATCTGACGATACGAAAGAGAGGTTGAACAGGCTAGTAATAGGTGTTGCAACAATTGTGGTGGATAATTTTAGAAAGAGAGGGTCCAGATTGTCTAGCCCAGCTGGTTTGTAGGGGTCCAGATTTTGCAACTCTTTAAGAACATCAGCTATCTGGATTTGGATGAAGGAGAAATGGGGGAGGCTCGGGCAAGTTGCTGTGGGGGGTGCAGAGCTGTTGACTGGGGTAGGGGTAGCCAGGTGGAAAGCATGGCCAGCCGTAGAAAAATGCTTATTAACATGATTGTAGATTTATCGGTGGTGACAGTGTTTCCTAGACTCAGTGCAGTGGGCAGCTGGGAGGAGGTGCTCTTATTCGCCATGGACTTTAGTGTCCCAGAACTGTTTGGAGTTTATGCTACAGGATGCAAATTTCTGRTTGACAAAGCTAGCCTTTGCTTTCTTAACTGCCTGTGTATATTGGTTCCTAACTTCCCTGAAAAGTTGCATATCGCGGGGGCTATTCAATACTAATGCAGTACGCCACAGGATGTTTTTGTGCTGGTCAAGGGCAGTAAGGTCTGGAGTGAACCAAGGGCTATATCTGTTCTAAGTTCTACATTTTTTGAACGGTGCGTGCTTATTTAAGATTTGAATAGTAGACCTTTTTAAATGCTTGTAATAATGTGTTATTGTAACCCTATTGCAATTGAATTTCTCCCTAGAGTGTCAATGACGACATAAATGCAATTCACTCGTCAAAGCTATGACTAACCTTTTACTGTAGTCACAGATAATCTCAGCATTTATAACATCTCCTCTTCACTCGTGACCTAGGTGCCATGGTTGCCTGGCACAGAGTGTGTAGCCAAGTACAACTTCCAGTCGACAAATGAACAGGACCTGCCTTTCTGTAAAGGAGATGTGTTGACCATAATTGGAGTCACCAGGGTAAGCAAGGCTCACCTTTCTATACTGTAGAAATGTAAGTGTAAAATCGTTATGGTGCTGGACTTGTGTAGTTATACAGGTATTATACAACGGTGTTAAAACCTCTTAAGGATTGGACCCATTTTTTAAATTCTCACCTAAAATGACATACCCACATTTAAAGGGTGTTTCTGCTGCTATTTCAGGATCCCAACTGGTACAAAGCGAAGAACACAGTGGGCAGAGAGGGCACCATCCCAGCTAACTACGTCCAGAAAAGGGAAGGGGTCAAGTCAGGGGGAAAACTCAGTCTTATGCCGTAAGTACACGACAGTACCTCAAATCAAATCAAATCAAATTTGATTAGTCACATACACATGGTTAGCAGATGTTAATGCGAGTGTAGCGAAATGCTTGTGCTTCTAGTTCCGACAATGCAGTAATAACCAACAGTAATCTAACCTAACAATTCCACAACTACTACCTTACACAACACACACACAAGTGTAAAGGATAAAGAATATGTACATAAAATATATGAATGAGTGGTTGTACAGAACGGCATGGCAGATGCAGTAGATGGTATAGAGTACGGTATATACATATGAGATGAGTACTGTAGGGTATGTAAACATAAAGTGGCATAGTTTAAAGTGGCTAGTGGTACATGTATTACATAACGATGCAAGATGCAGTAGATGATATAGAGTACAGTATATACATATGAGATGGGTAATGTAGGGTATGTAAACATTATATTAAGTGGCATTGTTTAAAGTGGCTAGTGGTACATTTTTACATAATTTCCATCAATTCCCATTTTTAAAGTGGCTGGAGTTGAGTCAGTATGTTGGCAGCGGCCGCTAAATGTTAGTGGTGGCTGTTAACAGTCTGATGGCCTTGAGATAGAAGCTGTTTTCAGTCTCTCGGTCCCTGCTTTGATGCACCTGTACTGACCTCGCCTTCTGGATGATAGCGGGGTGAACAGGCATGGCTTGGGTGGTTGTTGTCCTTGATGATCTTTATGGCCTTCCTGTGACATCGGGTGGTGTAGGTGTCCTGGAGGCAGGTAGTTTGCCCTGTGTGATGCGTTCTTGCAGACCTCACTACCCTCTGGAGAGCCTTACAGTTGTGGGCGGAGCAGTTGCCGTACCAGGCGGTGATACAGCCGACAGGATGCTCTCGATTGTGCATCTGTAGAAGTTTGTGAGTGCTTTTGGTGACAAGCCGAATTTCTTCAGCCTCCTGAGGTTGAAGAGGCGCTGCTGCGCCTTCTTCACAACGCTGTCTGTGTGGGTGGACCAATTCAGTTTGTCCGTGATGTGTACACCGAGGAACTTAAACTTTCCACCTTCTCCACTACTGACCCGTCGATGTGGATAGGGGGGTGCTCCCTCTGCTGTTCCTGAATCCACAATCATCTCCTTTGTTTTGTTGACGTTGAGTGTGAGGTTATTTCCTGACACCACACTCCGAGGGCCCTCACCTCCTCCCTGTAGGCCGTCTCGTCGTTGTTGGTAATCAAGCCTACCACTTTAGTGTCATCCGCAAACTTGATGATTGAGTTGGAGGCGTGCATGGCCACGCAGTCGTGGGTGAACAGGGAGTACAGGAGAGGGCTCAGAACGCACCCTTGTGGGGCCCCAGTGTTGAGGATCAGCGGGGTGGAGATGTTGTTACCTACCCTCACCACCTGGGGCGGCCCGTCAGGAAGTCCAGGACCCAGTTGCACAGGGCGGGGTCGAGACCCAGGGTCTCGAGCTTGATGACGAGTTTGGAGGTACTATGGTGTTAAATGCTGAGCTGTAATCGATGAACAGCATTTCTCACATGGGTATCCTCTTGTCCAGATGGGTTAGGGCAGTGTGCATGTGGTTGCGATTGCGTCGTCTGTGGACCTATTGGGTCGTAAGCAAATTGGAGTGGGTCTAGGGTGTCCGGTAGGGTGGAGGTGATATGGTCCTTGACTAGTCTCTCAAAGCACTTCATGATGACGGAAGTGAGTGCTACGGGCGGTAGTCGTTTAGCTCAGTTACCTAGCTTCTTGGGAACAGGAACAATGGTGGCCCTCTTGAAGCATGTGGGAACAGCAGACTGGGATAAGGATTGATTGAATATGTCCGTAAACCACACAGCCAGCTGGTCTGCGCATGCTCTAGGACGCGGCTGGGAATGCCGTCTGGGCCTGCAGCCTTGCGAGGGTTAACACGTTTAAATGTTTTACTCACCTCGGCTTCATGAAGGAGACCCGCAGGTTTTGGTAGGGGGCCGTGTCAGTGGCACCTGTATTGTCCTCAAAGCGGGCAAAAAAAGTTGTTTAGCCTGTCTGGGAGCAAGACATCCTGGTCCGCGACGGGGCTGGTTTTCTTTTGTATACCGTGATTGACTGTAGACCCTGCCACATACCTCTTGTGTCTGAGCTGTTGAATTGCGACTCGATTTTGTCTCTTGTACTGAGACTTAGCCTGTTTGATTGCCTTGCGGAGAGAATAGCTACACTGTTTGTATTCGTGTCATGCTTCCGGTCACCTTGCCCTGGTTAAAGGCAGTGGTTCGCGCTTTCAGTTTCACGCGAATGCTGCCGTCAATCCACGGTTCTGGTTTGGGAATGTTTTTATCGTTGCTGTGGGTACGACATCGTCAATGCACTTCCTAATGAACTCGCTCACCGAATCAGCATATTCGTCAATATTGTTGTGGACGCGATGCGGAACATATTCCAATCGCGTGATCGACAGTCTTGAAGCGTGGATTCAGATTGGTCGGACCAACGTTGAACAGACCCTGAGCGCGGGAGCTTGTTTTAGTTTTCTGTTTGTAGGCTGGAATCAACAAAATGGAGTCGTGGTCAGCTTTTCCGAAAGGGGGGCGGGGGAGGGCCTTATATGCGTCGCGGAAATTAGTATAAACAATGATCTAGGGTTTTCCAGCCCTGGTAGCACAATCGATATGCTGATAGAATTTAGGGAGTTTTGTTTTTAGATTAGCCTTGTTAAAATCCCCAGCTACGCATGAATTGCAGCCTCAGGGTGTGTGGTTTCCAGTTTATAAAGAGATTCAGATAAAGTTCGTTTCAGGGCCATCGATGTGTCTGCTTGGGGGAATATATACGGCTGTTGATTATGATTGAAGAGAATTCCCTTGGTAGATAAATGCGGTCGACATTTGATATGTGAGGAGTTCTAGATCAGGTGAACAGAATGACTTGAGTTCCTGTGTGTTGTTATGATGATCACACCACTTCTCGTTAATCATAAGGCATACCCCCCGCCCCTCTTCTTACCGGAAAGATGTTTGTTTCTGTCGGCGCGATGCATGAAGAAACCAGCTGGCTGCACCGACTCCGTTAGCGTCCCTTGAGTTAGCCATGTTTCCGTGAAGCAGAGCACGTTGCAATCCCTGATGTCTCTCTGGAATGCTACCCGTGCTCGGATTTCATCAACCTTATTGTCAAGAGGACTGGACATTGGCGAGTAGTATGCTAGGGAGTGGAGGCGCGATGTGCCCGTTCTCGAAGCCTGACCACGAGACCGCCTCGTTTTTGCCCCTTTTTCGGCGTCGCACAGGGTCGCCGGCTGGGATTCAGATCCTTGTCTATTGGGTGGAAGGCAAAACACTGGATCCGTTTCGGGAAAGTTCATATTCCTGGTAGGAACGATTGATGAGTTTACGTTAATCGTATATTCAGTAGTTCCTCCCGACTGTATGTAATAAAACCTAAGATTACCTGGGGTACCGATGTAAGAAATAACACATAAGAAAACAAATACTGCATATTTTCCAAGGAAAGCGAAGCGAGGCGGCCATCTCTTTTCGGCGCCGGAAGTACCTTGCCTGCTCTGTCACGTAGATGTGCCCTTACCTGTGAGAAGTTCCCATGTTTCACTGTATAATTAAAGGTAGGACAAATGGTGCCTTAGAAGGGAGGTGTTACAAAGGCCTGACAGGAGACGTTGGTAATATTTGTTATTTTTTTACCGCCTCTCTCTGTTTCTGTCTGCTCTCTGGTGGCTGCCTGCCAATGTGGGTGGGGCTAAGTGGCACTGCCGATTTGAATCTGTCTCTTTGAAGGGCTATGCTATTTCAAAAGAGGAAAAAATTAGATTTATGCAAATGATAAAACTGGAGGCCAGGAGTGCGGTCAATCACAGGCACAGGACCACACACAGCAGCACCCACCCACCAGACGACACACACAGACAGACACACACAGACAGACAACACACAGCACAGACACACACACAGACAGACACCACAGACAGACACCCCACAGGACAGACACACACCAGACAACAGACACACACAGACAGACAGACAGACACGACAGACAGACAGACACAGACAGACACAGACAGACACAACAGACACAACACAGACAGACACAGACAGACACAGACAGACACACAGACAGACACACAGACAGACACACAGACACAGACAACACACATCAGACAGACACCACACACAGACAGACACACACACAGACACCACACACAGACAGACAGACACACACACATGACAGACACACACTACAGACAGACACATCGAAGACCAACAGACAGACAACAGACAGACAGACACACACAGACACAGACAGACAGACACAGACAGACACAGACAGACAGACACACACAGAACAGACAGCGACACACACACGACAGACCACACACCACACACACACACAGACACAACAACAACAGACAGACACAACACACACAAGACAGAGACACACACCACAGACAACACACACACAGACAGACACACACAAGACACACACACACAGAACACACAGGACCACACACAGACAGACAGACACACACAGACAGCACAGACACACACAGACAGACAGCACACAACAGACAGACACAACAACCCACACAGACAGACACACAACAGACACACAGAAGACAACCACAGAAACAGACAACACACAGGACACACACACAGCACAGACAGCAACACAGACAGACCACATCACAGACAGACAACAGATCAGACACACACACAGACAGACAGACACACAGACAGGACACAGACGACAGCACACAGACAAGACACCACACAGACAGACACACAGACAGACAGACACACGACAAAGACACACAGACAGACAGACACACACAGACAGACAAGACACACCACAGACAGACGCACAGACACCACAGACGGACAACACACACAGACAGACACAACAGACAGAACCAGACACAGATCAGACAGACAGACACAGGACAGCACAGACACAGACAGACAAGACACAGACAGACACCGACAGACGACAGACAGACCACATACAGATCAGCAGACACACACAGACAGACAACAACAGACAGACAGACACAGACAGACACAGACAGACAGACAGACAGACACACACAGACAGACAAACAGACAACAGACAGAACAGACAGACACACAGACAGACACAGACAGACAGACAGACAGACACAGACAGACACAGAACAGACAGACAGACAGACACAGACAGCACAGACAAACAGACACACAGAACAGGACAGACACACAGACAGACACACAGACAGACACAGACAGACACCCCACAGACAGACACACAGACACACAGGACAGACAGACAACACAGACAAGCAGACACACACAGACAGACAGACACACAGACAGACACAGACACACAGGACAGCACACAGCACAGACAGACAGACAGACACAGACACGACAGACACCAGACAGACAGACACAGACAGGACACAGACAGACACAACAGCAGACAGACGACAGACACAGACAGACGACAGACAGAAGACACACACAGACACAGACAGACACAAGACAGACACAGACAGACAGACCAGACACAGACAGACAGGACACACAGACACAGACAAGACACACAGGGACAGACAGACACACACAGACAGACAGACACAGCGACAGACACAGACACACGCAGACAGACACACACACCACACAGGACAGGGACAACACACACACCAACAGACAGACAGACGACACACAGACAGACACACACAGACAGACACACACAGACGACTCACACAGACAGACATACACAGACAGCACACACAGACAGACACACACAGAAAACACACAGACAACACACACACAGACAGACACACACACAGACAGACACACACCACAGACAGACACACACACAGACCGGACACACACACAGACAGACCCACACACACAGACAGACACACACAGACAGACACACACACAGACAGACACACACCACACACACAGAACAACACAGCACTACACAACAGACAGACACCACACACAGACAGACACACAGACAGACACACACACAGACAGCACACAGACAGACACAAATCAGACAGGCAACACACAGACAGACACACACACCAGACAGACCACCACACAGACATACACAGACAGACACACAGACAGACAGACAGACACACACAGAACAGACACACCACAGACAAGAACACACACAGACAGACACACACAGACAGGACACACACAGACAGACAGACAGACAGACAGACAGGGACAGAACAGACAGACACAACAGACAACACAGACAGACACACACAGACAGACACAGACAGAACAGACACACACAGACACACACAGACAGACACACAGACACACACACAGACACACACACACACAGACACACACACACAGACACACAGACAGACACACACACACACAGACAGACAGACAGACAGACAGACAGACAGACAGACAGACAGACAGACAGACAGACAGACAGACAGACAGACACACAGAACAGAACAGAACAGACACCCAACACACACAGACAGACACACACACAGACAGACACACACACAGACAGACACGACACACACACAGACAGACCACACACACACAGACAGACACACACAGACAGACAGACACAACACACCAGACACAGGACACACACACAGACAGAACACACACACAGACAGACAGACAACGACACACACAACAGACAAACAGACAACAGAAACAGACACACACACCAGACAGACAACAACTACAGACAGACAGACACACAGCACAGACACCAGGACAGCGACAGACAGACACACGACAGTACAGACAGGACACACACAATCCAGACACCACACAAGACAGACAACAGCACACACACACAGACAGACACACACGACAGACATCACACAGACAGACACACACACAGACAGCACACACAGACACACACCACCAGACACACACACAGACAGACAACACCACAGACAGCACCACAGACAGCACACACCAGGACACACACACAGACTAGACACACACAGACAGACACACACAGACATCACACACACAGACACACGACGACACACACACAGAACACGACACAGACAGGACAGACAGGACAGACACACACAGACAGACACACAGACACAAACACAACACCACACCACACACAGACACACACACACAGACACACACACAGACAGACAGACAGACAGACACCACACACACAACACAGACAGACAGACAGACACACAGCACAGACCACACCACCACCAGACACACACACAGGACAGACACACACACCACAGACAGACACACACACAGACAGACACACACACAGACAGACAGACACCACAGACAGACACACAGGACAGACACACAGACAGACACACAGACAGACACACAGACAGACACACAGACAGACACACACAGACAGACAGGACAGACAGACAGACAGCACCACAGACAGGCACACACAGACAGACACACACAGACAGACAGACAGACACACACAGACAGGCACACACCAGACAGACACACACAGACAGGCAAACACACACAGACAGACAGACACAGACAGACAGACAGACAGACAGACACACACAGACAGACAGACAGACAGACACACAGGACACCACACCAGACACACACACAGACACACACACAGACACACACACAGACACCACACACACAGACACACACAACAGACAGACAGACAGACAGACAGACAGACAGACAGACACACACAGACAGACAGACAGACAGACAGACAGACAGACAGACAGACAGACAACACCACACAGACAGACAGACACACACAGACAGACACACAGACACACACACACACAGACAGACACCACACAGAACAGACACACACACAGACAGACACACACAGACAGACACACACACACACAGACAGACACAGACAGACAACAGACAGAGAAAGCAGACAGGACACACACACAGACAGACACAGACAGACACACACACACCAGTACAGACTACACACAGCACAGACTAAGACACCAGACACACACAGATACACCACAGACATCAGGACAAGGCTTGCAAGTTGATCCTGCACTTTCAAATTGTGTTGGACCAAAAAAAACCACACTGAGGTTGTGCTGCTCTCTCTGTCTACACACACACACACACACACACACACACACACACGACACACAACACACTGCAGACTCTCTCCCCCCACCATCTCAATCTTCTGAGCTTAACTGCCCAGCTGAGCAGAGGAAAGCTCAAGCAGTGTGGTGAAGGGTAACCAGTCAAGTGTTACAAGGAAGGACAAAGACAAGGCTACTCCACTGGACAGGGAACTGACTAGAGGGAGTAAGTGGGTTTGCTGTCCTTAAGAAGTAGAGGTCACTAGTGGAGGGACTGGGCAGAGTCCACTGCCCTCATACTCTCCTTCAGCTGTAAGAGAGCAAACTCTGTAAATACAGCCAATGATACATCAGCCCTGTGGATCCCCTCAGAGAGGAGTGGTTAGTGGTGTGAGTCCGAGGGGGGTTATGTTATTATGAATTGGTAACAGATGTCTTGGGGAAAACGCTCCCTGTTGGCTTATATAACTAAGTGTCAGCTGTGTTCTTGTGTCTGTTGGTCTCCACACCCTGAGAGATGCTGCTCTTTGACCTCACAGCTCACTGCTGCCACCTGCTGGTAATCTACTCTGTTGGGGAGATGGGGTTACAGCACCACCCTAAAGAAGACTGGCAAAAGGCCTCCGTCCACTGCTCACTGCAGTCTCTCTCTCCTACCTCCTTCCCCACTGTCCTTCCTTACTCGATTTCTCCCTTAATTCTAGCAGCCTGTTCTCCCTAATGAATGGCACAAACTGAAACATATAAATGGCATATTACATGCCCTGCTTCCTCATTAAATAGTCTGAATGGTTGCTTCTCCTGTGTTTGACTGGTTGGTCATATGTTTGGCTGGTAGGTCCTGTGTGCTCCTCCTGTGTTTTGGCTGTTGGTTACTCAGTGTTTGGCTGACTGCTGGCTTACTGGCGCCTGCTCTCAGATTAATGGGAGTTAAGGAGGCTGCTGTCCATGGAGAAGCAGCTCCGCTGATCTAATCAACTCAATCCTCCCTCCGCGTTAAGCCGCTTTGCACAGGCCCTGCTCMGTCTGTCTTGATGCTGGGCAACAGAGGGAGGAAGGGAAGTGTGTAAATCAATTACAAACTTTGATTACCCTTAACTCACCAGCCCCCAGAGAGACCCCTGTGGACCTCATGCTGCTCCTGTTTCCATACTGCTTCTGTGTTCGGGTCTACTACAGATAAGAGATGAATGATCTTAAGGAAAAAGCCAAGCAAGGGGTGGAGTTTATCCAGTAGAAGCCTGTAGATCTTGTACATGAGGTGAGATGGAGGCCGTGTTTAATAGCTTGAGCAAAAACAAAGAAGGGAACCACGTGTGTTTTCCCTAAGAGAGCTTTCTAAGTCCAGTGTCCTGCAGCTTGCCTTGCGGTCAGCCGGGGGCAGGTTTCATAGACTGTTCTGAGGGGATGAGAGACACTGTGCTGTTCTCTAAAAGCCTCTCTCCTCTGTGTGGTCTCACCTCTCTGTGAATAGAAAGGTCTGGTAGGCCCTGCCTGGCACCTTGCCTGCCCTGAGCTGCTTTGAATTTTCCTGTTATTGCAGAGCCTGTGTCAGTTTCCGACTCTGCCTGCCCATGTGTGTTTTTCTGTGTCTGCGTTTCCTGTTTACGCCAAGGCACTTTCTCACTGGCTCCTTGAGACACAGACAGGCTCACTCCACTGCTCTAAGCACAACTGCCTAGAAATGCCACTGCCTTACATTATGCTGATCTACTGCTGTTGTCCCCTTTACCTTGTCTATGGCTGACTGTTTATTAACTCTTTTAATACAGGGCTTTGTATGCGTGTTACATCGCCAACATTGCACACTTGCAATAATGAGTAGATCTCCCCTCTACTTATAKATTCTTTTTTTGCCCTTTTATGTATTTTGATGACCTTGGTATGGTAATTTTCTGTAGTCCATTAAGGCCCTATCTCTGTGTCCTGTCCCTCCCCCTCTCTCCTCTCCTCCTCGTGTCCATCTCCAGATGGTTCCATGGTAAGATAACGCGGGAGCAGGCAGAGCGCCTCCTCTACCCCCCAGAGACTGGTCTGTTCCTGGCGAGGGAGAGCACCAACTACCCCGGGGACTACACCCTGTGTGTCAGCTGTGACGGCAAGGTTGAGCACTACCGCATCATCTACCACAACGGCAAGCTCAGCATCGACGAGGAGGAGTTCTTCCAGAACCTCATGCAGCTGGTGGAGGTAAGGCGGTGTCAGCCTGTCAGTCCCAAACGCTCCCTATTTCTTACTGTTTAGGCTAATCCCTCCCACTCTGCCTATCCTGTATGGTGGTAAGGTACTCGTCAATGACGCTTAGTCACATAGTTAGAGAAGGCAAAGGGGGTGGAGGTTATTGATCGGGGAGAAATCAATATTATTTTTTCTCCAAGTATGGATTTGAGATCACGTTAGCAAGCGCTAGTCGGCTGTACCTTTTTATTTTTCATCCTATAGCTTGTRCTGCCWTGTTTAAATAGGGAGCCAACATGTTTTCAGCACTTTTATTTCCCTGACTGATCAAAACTCCTTWTCTCATGCTCTCTTGTCTCTCTGCAGCAGACATATAGTGAGCTATATGTTTGGAACATCAAAAAGCAAACAAAATTGCAGTATCAAATCACAATACATACAGAATCGGCACCTAAGTATCATGATGCTATATCGTAAGTAGAGGTCGACCGATTAATCAGGCATGGCTATTTCAGGTTTTCTTAACAATCGGTAATCGTCAAATCTCGCTCGCTCTCTTTCTCTAATATTGCGCCTGTGACTGTATTTCTCACATTCTTGTGATTTCTAGCTCATTCTTTTTCCCCTTACTCTCCACTGGCCTGTCACAACAGGCTCCACACAAGTTGTCCTTCCCTGTCAATAGACCCACATCCAGTGGGATTTGTGGTGTTAACCACATAATGGAAATCAAACACTGTTGCATTTAAGGGATTAGTCAATCACATGTTAAGTACTTGGGTTGTTATGGATGGTGGGTACTTATGTGTGGAGATTCAAGTGTGTATTCAGGCACATTGAGTATTTTTGTATTGTCCAATTATCAGTTATATAACCTTGGTTTCATGACTGCAAATATGCAGAAAAAAATTGTTAATTTGATAATGGGTCTTTTAAAGCTCAAATACAGTGTTGACATGAATATATTTGTTTAGTAGCTTGTACAGAGGCAATAGTTCCTATACCATGCTGCCCTCTGGTGGTTGTGAATGCTACTCACATGTAAAACAGACAGTGGCAGTCAGATTACACTCAATGACTGGGTGCTTCTCCATTGATTAACAAACTAATCATAGGTCAAAAAGATGGCCGGTGTGTTTGACTGGTTAACCTGATCACATGTAGATCAGTCGGTGTCGACAGGATTATGTGAGTGTATCTAAAGTGAAGGTGTGGTTAGTGATCCCTCACCACCAAACACAGTTCCCATGCTTCTCCTGTTAATTAGCAGAGTCCCCTCTAGCCCTCCAATCCCAGCATCCTTTTCACCCCAGACTGCTGAGACCCTTGAGTCCCGCACTTTGTTGTCTGGTCTTTGACATATGGTTGACATGCAGTTCTACCTCCTCAGTGTGACTATGCAGAACCTGTTAATATACACACTATCCAACTCACCATGTTCTCTCTCGCCTATCTCCATTCAGCACTACACTAAAGACGCTGACGGCCTCTGTACCAGACTCATCAAGCCAAAGCTGATGGAGGGAACGGTGGCCGCCCAGGATGAATTCTCCAGGAGTAAGAACACTTTACTAACCTTGTGTTTACATTCTGAGTCACTCTTGGTCTGTAAGAATACACAGTGACTCAGTCTGTCTTCATCTTCTGTAGTACAGGAAACCTGGGCTTAATCACTTGAATTAGCAGTAAGTCTTTAAACTTGTGCTTTGCTCTGTCTGGGGAAGAATGATGTTTCATTAGTTCTGCTGGAACCAGAGTCTGACTTTCTCTCTGTTGCTGCTCCACAGGCGGCTGGGCCTTGAACAGAAAGGAACTCAAGCTCATCCAGACCATTGGCAAAGGGGAGTTTGGAGGTAAAGACCCTAACTGAGACCAGTGCTGATAAAGAAGCGTCTCTTTCCATCCCCGTGTGAGGTCTGTGTGTCGTTGTCCAGTGTTACATCTCTATGTATCTGTTCAGATGTGATGGTGGGGGACTACAGAGGGACCAAGGTGGCAGTGAAGTGCATCAAACACGACGCCACGGCCCAGGCATTCATCGCTGAGGCCTCCGTCATGACGTAAGTCTCAACCATTCTGTTTTTATGGTCTTAACCACTTTCTCTACCTTATGACTGTGTTTCTGTGTCTGTATACCTTAGTGTGTTGCTATGTCACTAAAAACCCTCTCTCTTCCCTGCAGGCAATTGAGGCACAACAACCTGGTTCAGCTGCTGGGGGTGATCGTAGAGGAGAGGGGCAGTCTCTACATCGTCACAGAGTACATGGCCAAGGTACTTCAGTCTAGTCTATTGCTGTACCATGGACTACTCTATCTAGGCCGTGGGCTGGAGTCCACTGTCCCTTTATGATGGGGTCTGTT
Source organism: Salvelinus sp. IW2-2015 (assembly GCF_002910315.2). NCBI lineage: Eukaryota > Metazoa > Chordata > Actinopteri > Salmoniformes > Salmonidae > Salvelinus > Salvelinus sp. IW2-2015. The sequence continues at coordinate 64,824,316 of NC_036855.1, forward strand.
CCTACTGCCCAGTTTGACAGCCATCCCTCTCTCCCCCCACCACAGGGCAGTCTAGTGGACTACCTCCGTTCTCGAGGACGGACCGTGCTGGGAGGAGACTGTTTACTCAAATTCTCACTGTAAGTCATCCTCAGGAAGTTCTGCAGTATTGGATTTCTTTATTCAATTATAATGTGATTTCCCTGGAGAGGATGCCAGAAACCAAAGTATTTTAAATGGCTATTGGTATCACTTATCTACAATGAAATGAGTTATTTGTCTTAGCTGAGTGATACATTGTTTCTCTCTTTATCTGTCTCTCACATCTGCTGTGCAGTGACGTATGTGAAGCCATGGAATACCTGGAGGCCAATAACTTTGTGCACAGAGACCTGGCGGCCCGGAACGTYCTGGTGTCTGACGACAACATCGCCAAGGTCAGCGACTTTGGTCTGACCAAGGAGGCCTCGTCCACACAGGACACTGCCAAACTGCCCGTCAAATGGACCTCCCCCGAAGCCCTGCGAGAGAAGGTGAGGGTTGAAAAAGAGGGGATTGGACGAAGGAGGGAGTGTAGATGGGAGGATGTTTAAATAGTGTAGCCTAAGCTCTGTCTTTGTGTCTGTGGTGTCTTGTGTAGTTGACCTCTTTCTGCTCCCTCCACAGAGGTTCTCCACTAAGTCAGACGTGTGGAGTTATGGTATCCTGCTATGGGAGATCTACTCCTTTGGGCGTGTGCCTTACCCCAGAATTGTAAGTATGACATTGTGAGGTGACTCCAGCAGGGGGCAGCAGCTTTATCTGTATTGCCTTCTCCAATGCAAGGAAAAAATGTCTATCTTGATGAGTGATGTATTTCATATCATTTAATATCTGTGAAGCTTGTGCACAGGCAGATAGGTTGACGCCACTGTTCAGACAGGGAAGGATGTTAGAACGTACTAGTAAAGTGGTTGGGTTGATAACGCCCTCCTCTCTGCTCCTCAGCCCCTGAAGGAGGTGGTGCCGCGGGTGGAGAAGGGTTACAAGATGCTCTTATACACATCTAGATTTGTATAAGAGACAGTCTCTGCTCCTCAGCCCCTGAAGGAGGTGGTGCCGCGGGTGGAGAAGGGTTACAAGATGGACGCCCCCGACGGCTGCCCGGTGGTGGTTTACGACGTCATGAAGCAGTGCTGGACCCTGGACGTGGGGCTGCGGCCCTCCTTCCGCATGCTGAGAGACAAGCTGTCGCATATCAGAGCCAAGGAGCTCTACCTGTGAGGGGCAGGGAGGGAAGACACGGCAGACTAGAGCGGAGGGAGGGAGGGAGCGTCCAGGCTGGGGGAAACTAACTGGAGCAGGACCGGAACTCATCTGCCTGCGGGCCACACCCTACCTGATACTTGACCTGCACCGGTTTTCCTCTGGGACTGTAGTGAACCCTCCCCTGTGTAACCTTCCCCCTCTACTCTTCTGAAAGAAAGGAACTGAAGTCCTGTGTATGTGATGTATAGCTTTCTGTCAGCTGGTTGTCTTCCTCCTCTGTCCAGTCCATCAGCCTCCCTCTACCCCCTTCCTCCTCCTGTTCTCCCAGTCTCTCCACTGTGGCGTTGTCGCCTCCTCAAACGCTTTTCTGATTTTCTTCTCCAAAACGTGATGATAATGGGGAGGCTGGCCTTTTCCTCCACATGTTTGTCAGGTGCTCTCAATCTCTCCTCTCTCTCTCTGTGCCATGATCATTCCTGTATCTCTGTGTTGGTTGGTAGTGTGGTGCTGCATGCTGTCTGTCCCTCACCCTCCTGTGTGGGGCCTTGCTTGGGGCCTTGGCTCTGTGCCAAAGTGCCTCCAGTATACAGAACTCCAGATCCCCTCAGCCTCCAGAACCTACTCCTCCACTCAGACTATTCTGTTTTTATTCCTTTTTTTTAAAGAAATCTTTTTTTGTTTGTCTTGGAGGTTGGTTGTTCATTTGCTTTGTGAAGTTATCTCCCTCCGGCTCCAGAACAGGTACTTCTATGTCCGTGAAAGAGAGTGTGAACAGTTAAGAAAAGAGGCCAGTGCATAAAGGCCCTTCCCAGCTGAGGCTCTATCTCCAACTCAACACAGGACTACAGAACAGGGGAGGGAGGGGCAGTTCTCAACATGGTCGATTCATCATATGTGGGCTTGTTTTATATTAAAATATATTTAAAGGATTAAAAAATAAGAATGTTTTAGTGTCTGTGTGAAGCGAACACTGGGGTTGGGTATGTGCATGCTGTGCGAGAGGCCTTGGGTTTAACTGTCAGTGCTTTCAATGTTTACTATGCTATCATGATTATGAATAAATCATTCCATCTGATTAGTGTGGAAAGAACGTCAACAGTCCACACTGACATCACAGGGAGATGGGGCTCCCCTCTGAAAGCACCTGGGTACTATTCAGTCATGTGAATGTCCTGGATGATAGKGGTAACAGCAGGGCAGTGGGCCACTGGGGATGCCCTGGGTGTTTGTTCCATATGAAGTGAACCTCTACTCATTATGCTATTACACACACATTCCCACACAGTAAATATTCATTTACACAGAGGTAATACAGCCATTCCACACACTTTACATACCCACTGGGTTCATACATACATTTGGGCCAATTAATCTTATTTGGCTGAACTGTGAATAAGGTATTCTAACTATGGATTGGTCCTGTGGTCTTCAAATCACATTTTATTGGTCACATACCAATAAAGCAGATGTTATTGCGAGTGTAGCGAAATGCTTGTCAGAACCTGTGACTTCACAGATTGAGCCTAAAATAATTCTCTCACACGCAGCTCTGTTTTAGAATGTAGAAGTGTTTATGAGGGTGTGACAACCGATATAGCTGATGTGCCAAAATAGTCTTCAAGGTGTGAAMCTGCAGTGTTCTGTGTCAGCTGATCTGTTTCCATTTCCAGTGGTCAGTCAAATAGACTAAAGCTCCTCTCATCATTCTCTTCTCCATTCTCTCCTCTCTGGAGTGGCTGTTCCTCCATTTGCCTCCAGTGATGTTCTGCTGCGAACAGGGCACACACAGAATGAACCTGAACTGAGCAGAGCACACAGTCCAACTCAAATGGAACAGCTTTACGGGCCTTTACCTGTGCTGTCTGTGTATTTTTTATACTTTTTTTTGTAAAGAAAAAAACAAATTTGACTAAATTATCTTCAGCTGTTGTCTCTATCTTTCTGGCTCAAAGCCTTCCTTCTTTGCCCATGTGTCTTTCTGTTTACATCCCTCATCCTATCTCGCCAGCCCTGTTGCTTGCTGCACATAAGGAGCCAACAGTTGTCCATGGCCCTGGCTGACTGGCTCATTTTGATTCCTATGAATGTTAATGGCGCTGACTGTCCAGAGTGGTAACAATGGGCTGGTTACACAACACAGGGTGCTCTCAGCCAAGGCTATGCGGTTCTGTTCAGCTGTCAGGACCCATTATTACACTGGGCCGTCACTCCATCTCACATTTACAGTACTGCTGAAAAGACAGGAGGAGCATTGCTGGAGAGGGACCTCTCAGATTTAGATCTCTATGGCTTAGGCTACTGCAAGAGTGCAACAATTCATCTTACTCACCCAGTCGTGATGGTTGTACCACTACCATGGATCACCACCAGCTGGCACCGTGTAGTCTACTCCAGTAGAACTCATGGATGGTTGAAGATAAATATGTTACATCAGGCCTTCATTGTAAATAAGAATTGGTTTTTAATTGATCTGCCTGGTAAAATACAATGCATCAATAAAAAGCCTGTGTGTGATATACTGCTGGTGTTATAGTGTTAACACCATAGTTAGTCACCCCTCTTGCGTGTTCAAATGTAGCCGCATTAGGCTACTTGTGAGGTACAGAGATGTCATCCTACCTTGAAAGGGTCATAGTTCCTTCCATGTCTTTTGCGTATGATTCTCATCTCACACCGACACACACACATTCACAATTAAATGCCACAATCCTGTCAACTACACACACACAGTTCCGTGCGTGTTCTTCACTAGCACAGATGAGTGGAGGATGCGTCGTTTTAATCAGCTTTTGATAAGTTATGGATCTCTACTGACYACGTATCTCCTAAGCCTGGTATTTCTTGACAGCAACCAATTAAAACCCACCATGAATTAATCTGATTACGCCAACAATTTTTGTTAAATTTAGGAGGATTCTGATGTTTGTAGATTAGAGGCTAGTGTGGATTGTGGAGTTAGCGTGTACATTGTAGTGCCTCAGCCTCTGGGCCATTTGGAGTAGTTGAGTTGACAGATGTACATGTGACAGAATGTGGCGACGTCATCTTTCTTCTACTCCATGTACTACAGCTATCTGCTATGACAGGAAACCATCTCTCCTCATGGGTACCTCATCCAATTCGAAATGCTACTGTGATCACAATCCAATTATAAACGAGGTGGTTTGAGCACTGAATGCTGATTGGCTGAAAGCCATGGTATATCAGACCTTATACAACGGGTGGGTCTAATCCTGAATGCTGATTGGTTAAAACCGCATTCAAGCCAGTGTCTATTCCACAAGTTACCACRGGCTAAATCTATGATGTTAAAATGCCTATTCACTCTGTTCCATCTGACTGCAATCCACTATCTTATCAGCCAAGCCAGGCAATTTATAAACTTGATCTCTGTTATCAAAAGCATTTAGACATTTTCTCACATTTCTTTTAGACTAACATTTAGTTTTCAACAGTGGAGATTTGTATAAACCTTTCTGTCTGTCTCTGACATTTGCAGCAATGTTTCAATATTCAATATCAATATATCTCCAGCTGTCGCATAGTAATGGTCGTGTCAGGAGTCGGGATGAGACAGACAGGCAGGCAGCTTTTCTCAGCCAGTCGAAATCATGAATCAGTATCATTTTTATGGATATATAAATATCAATAGAAAACAGGCCAAACGAAACGAAGTGCAGTTAGTTTGCAGTCTTTCCAGCTTCAGTGATTGGCTAGCTCCTGAACAACAGTGTCCTGACATAGAGACCACATTTTCTATGCTAGGTGAAATCGCACCTCATTAGCTCATTGTTATGGATGTATCCAAATAAATGTCACTAGAAAACAGCTTATGCAAATGCAGCTACAGTGTTGTTATTCTGGCTGCACCGTTTGACGTGGCTGTAAGTTAGTCGTAGTTGGCTAGCTAGCAAGCAAGGGATAAGAACGCTGCCAGCCAGTATGGCATTTAGAACGAACGACTGGGTAGCGTCCATAGATACAGAATGAATAAATTCATCTAAGTAACACACCCGTGGTATACTTAAGTGATAATGCCRGAGAAGCCGTTATTTGGATGATATTGGCACGGTTTGCCGGCCCTCGACTTTGTCTTGGGCCTAATCCTCCAAACACCGGCTTCTCGGGCATTATCACTTAAGTATACCACGGGTATGACAAAAAAATATGAATTACGTTGGTAACCAGTTTATAAAAGCAATAAGGCACCTCGGGTTTGTGGTATATCACCAATATACCACAGCTACGGGCTGTGTCCAGGCAATCTGCGTTGCGTCGTGCATAAGAACAGCCCTTAGCCGTGGTATATTGGCCATATACCACACCCCCTCTGGCCTTATTGCTTAATTATATCACCTGATGTTGTTGCCATAACTCAAGGCTGGAGACACTGAACATGTTCTAGAACATAGAAATAGAAGCCKTAGATAAGATATATAATAATAATGCTATGCTTTATACAGCACAGATGAGGTTATTTTACTGGGAGAAATATGCAGAGAACAAAGACACTGATGTCAAAATGGGTTCATTTGTACTGGCACAGCAGCAGGACATGTGGAGATGTTTTCCGATTCCAGCCCAATTCGGTGACGACAGGAACTTAGTGAGGTGATTGGTGCTGAAGGGAGTAGTCAGGCKGATGTCAGGCTGATGTGGCTGCGATGTGTGGCTGTCTCAGCTGTGCACATGGGCCCACTGTGTTCCCCACTCCGCTTCTCCCTGATCCCTGACAAATCCCCTTCCACAAAMRTCCATCAATTCCCTTCCTTCRCCTTCYTCTYCTCTGGTCTGGGATCAGATCTCTCYCTCCACTGAACAGCCCCTAAAAATAATCTGTTGCTTCAGRTGATGTCTCAGCAGCAATTAGCTTCTATTTGTGGCCATGCGTGCAGACATCTCAGATAGCTACGGGTGTCACTGTGGTCCTGACTGTCTGGCCAGGGCATTGTTTTGTGTCTGCGGACTGGGAGGTTTATGCCCAGTGGTCTATTGGCTCGGCAGCTTTTGGCCTTTGTTATAGAAAGGCTTAATAACGCAGTTCTTGGTGTCTTTTGGCAGCCTTGGTTATTATTAGTTGGTCGTGGTAGTAGTACGACAGCCTTGTCCCACATTACTATGTACTATGGTAGTACTTCCTAGTTTGGAGGCTTATCTAAACTTATGAAGGGGAAGCTCCAGATAGCCCAGAATAAGTTGATCAGGGTAGTATTGAAGGTGAGTCCACGTACTCACATAGGCAGGAGCTGCTTTCAGGAACTAAAACTGGCTGCCTGTTGAGGCTAGGTTGTCCCAGATTAGACTAGGTTTGTTTACAGGAGTATTTATGGTCCTGCGCCCAGATATTTAAGTGATTACTTTCCTCGTGTTAGGGATGCACACAATCACAGCACAGATCAGGTGTTGCTGATGTGTGCTTATACAGGTTCAAGAGTAATGCTGGAAAGGTACTTTCTTGTATACTGGAGCCTCAGAATGGAATGAGTTGCCTCTGCCTATAAAAACAACGTCCTCTCTGGACAGCTTTAAAAATAAAGTAAAAATATGTTTGTTGTCCTCTGTGCCCATATGAATAACCCCTATGATGTAACTGGAATGATGAGATAGATGTTCTTTTATGTTTTTTGTTTTATATTTCACTGCCATACTGTGTTCGATCTTGTATAGCCATCTTGTCTCAAGAGGACCACAATGGAAATAAGTCCCAGACTTTATTGTGTGTTATCCTCAATGATTTTATTCATGTGCATGTATGGCTTTTAAGTTTTATGTGTGCTTGTTTTTTTAAATGGTCGAATTAATAAACTAAACTAAATTAGTGAGTGCAGATAGCTGTTGAATAATTTTTCTGTAATACATTCTGAGGTGGTTGGATGGGCTAATGGCTGAATAATATTCTGTAATGCTATTCAGTGGTTTGTTATTGTTGTAATTGTGCTCTTCAGTATGAGAATTCTTAGTTCAAAATCATATTTTATTTGTCACATGCGCCGAATACAACAGGTGTAGACCTTACAGTGAAATGCTTACTTACAAGCCCTTACCAACAATGCAGTTTTAAGAAAAATACCTAAAGAAAAAGAAGAAATTAAGTAACAAATAATTAAAGAGCAGCAGTAAAATAACAATAAAGAGGCTTTATACAGGGGGTACCGGTACAGAGTCGGGGGGGGGCAATGCAAATAGTCTGTGTAGCCATTTGATTAGCTGTTCAGTAGTCTTATGGCTTGGGGGTAGAAGCTGTTTGGAAGCCTCTTGGACCTAGACTTGGCGCTCCGGTACCGCTTGCCGTGAGGTAGCAGAGAGAAGTCTATGACTAGGGTGGCTGAGTCTTTAACAATTTTTAAGGCCTTTCTCTGACACCGCCTGGTATAGAGGGCCTGGATGGCAGGAAGCTTGGCCCCAGTGATGTACATGGCTGCACGCACTACCCTCTGTGGTGCCTTGCGGTTGGAGCCGAGCAGTTGCCATACCAGGCAGTGATGCAACCAGTTAGGATGCTCTCGTGGTGCAGCTGTAGAACCTTTCAAGGATCTGAGAACTCATGCCAAATTTTTTCAGTCTCCTGAGGGGGATAGGTTTAGTCGTGCCCTCTTCCAGACTGTCTTGGTGTGCTTGGACCAGTTGTGCGACAACAATTTTTCAGGTCTGACTGTAGAAGGCATGACCTTGCCGTCACAGCTAGTCATCGACCCACTAGACCTGGCAGGTAGGCAGAGCCTTTTCTCAGTATCCCTGACTCCCCATGCAGTACATGACAGGGAGCACTAATCACTGATCATAATCTTGATGTGATTGGCCTGACTGAAACATGGCTTAAGCCTGATGAATTTACTGTGTTAAATGAGGCCTCACCTCCTGGTTACACTAGTGACCATATCCCCCGTGCATCCCGCAAAGGCGGAGGTGTTGCTAACATTTACGATAGCAAATTTCAATTTACCCCCAAAAAATGACTTTTTCGTCTTTTGAGCTTCTAGTCATGAAATCTATGCAGCCTACTCAATCACTTTTTATAGCTACTGTTTACAGGCCTCCTGGGCCATATACAGCGTTCCTCTCTGAGTTCCCTGAATTCCTATCGGACCTTGTAGTCATAGCAGATCATATTCAAATTTTTGGTGATTTTAATATTCATATGGAGAGTCCACAGACCCACTCCAAAAGGCTTTCGGAGCCATCATCGACTCAGTGGGTTTTGTCCAACATGTCTCTGGACCTACTCACTGCCACAGTCATACTCTGGACTAGTTTTGTCCCATGGAATAAATGTTGTAGATCTTAATGTTTTTCCTCATAATCCTGGACTATCGGACCACCATTTTATTACGTTTGCAATCGCAACAAATAATCTGCTCAGACCCCAACCAGGAGCATCAAGCTAGTCTTCCGACTAGCTTGGAAAGACAGTACCGTGCAGTATCGAAGAGACCCTCACTGCTGCTCGATCATCCTACTTTTCAACTTAATTGAGGAAAATGAAACAATCCAAAATTTATTTTTATACTGTTGCAAGCTAACTAAAAAGCAGCATTCCTAGAGAGGATGGCTTTCACTTCAGCAGTAATAAATTCATGAACTTCTTTGAGGAAAAGATCATGATCATTAGAAAGCAAATTACGGACTCCTCTTTAAATCTGCGTATTCCTCCAGGGCTTAGCTGTCCTGGATCTGCACAGCTCTGCCAGGCCTGGGATCGGGAGAGACACTTAGTGTTTTAGACTATATCTTTGACACAATGATGAAATAATCATGGCCTCTAACCTTCAATGCATACTGGATCCTATTCACTAAAACTCTGAAAGAGCTGCTTCATGTGCTTGGCCTCCTATGTTGAACTATAAACGGCTCTATATCCACCGGATGTGTACCAAACTCACTAAAAGTGGCAGTAATAAAGCCTCTCTTGAAAAAGCCAAACCTTGACCCGGAAAATATAAAAACTATCGGCATATCGAATCTTCCATTCTCTCAAAAAAATTGAAAAGCTGTTGGCAGACTCATGCCTTCTGAAGACAAAATGTATACGAAATGCTTAGTCTGGTTTTAGACCATCATGCACTGAGACTGCACTTGTGAAGTCGGTAATGACCTTTTAATGCGTCAGACCGAGGCTCTGCATCTGTCCTCGTGCTACTAGACCTTGTGTGCTTTGACACATCGATCACCACATTCTTTTGGAGAGACTGAACCCAAATTGTCTCACGGACAAGTTGGCTGATTTAGATCTTATCTGTCGGAAGATATCAGTTGTCTCTGTGAATGGTTTGTCCTCTGACAAATCAACTGTACATTTCGGTGTTCCTCAAGGTTCCGTTTTAGGACCACTATTGTTTTCACTATATATTTTTCCTCTTGTTATTCGATTACCTCTTGTTATTCGAAAACATATGTTAACTTTCATGCTATGCGGATGACACAAGCTGTACATTTCAATGAACATGGTGAAGCCCAAAATTTCCCTGCGCTAGAAGCCTGTGTTTCAGACATAAGGAAGTGGATGGCTGAAAAGTTTACTTTAAACTCAGACAAAACAGAGATGCTTGTTCTAGGTCCAAGAAACAAAGAGATCTTCTGTTAAATCTGACAATTAATCTTGAATGGTTGG
>NC_036855.1:64836395-64850532 GCF_002910315.2 Salvelinus sp. IW2-2015
CTTTATCCTCCAATCCTCGCCCTAGTTAGCCATCTGAAAACATCTAGTACATTAGATTGTCCATGGCAATGACACCTAATAACGAAGGAAGGAGAGCTAGATTTAATAATGAGGCTACAAGGCCGTTAGCTGTGGGCTGAGGCATGTGCAGATTTAACTGATGGCTTTAAATGAATCTAGATGGGTCCAGTGGTTGACTCACACCACGAGACTAGATTAGTGTCCCCTGCCACCGCCATGCAGCCCGCTGTCATCACTAGTGGGTTCATGATTATCAGCCTGCGGAACCCGTCTCCCTGAACAAGCAGCTTCTGTAAGGCAAGCTTTCTTCAAGTGTCCAATGTGTGTGCTGCCACACATCTACAGACACTTCAACTCCATAGCCGGGACACACACAGGGTACAACCACACACAGGGTTACACCACAACACACACAGCGTACACACACACACACACACACACACACACCACACACACACACACACACACACACACACACACACACACACACACACACACACACACACACACACACAGGGTACACACACATAGCACTTGACTTGGGCAGGAGCTCAAAATGTTCTGCTGCTTGAGCTCCTGTTCCTCTTAAAGAATATTAGCTCAAAGTATAGTGGAGCTCCTGCACCTAAATATAAACAGTACCGGCGCCATGAATAATGTCAGCGGCTCATGTTATGTTTGTAAGCCCTTTAAAGTAACAACAACCAGTAAACAACCATCAAAAAACGGTGTACTGTATAAACATGTGTACAAAACATTATGAACAGGTGAATCCAGGTGAAAGCCATGATCCCTTATTGATGTCACTTATTAAATCCACTTCAATCAGTATAGATGAAGGGGAGGAGACAGGTTAAAGAAGGGTTTTTAAGCCTTGAGACAATTGAAACATGGATTGCCTACGTATGTCATTCAGAGGGTGAATGGGAAAGACAAAATATTTAAGTGCCTTTGAACGGGGTATGGTAGTAGGTGCCAGGTGCACTGGTTTGAGTGTGTCAAGAACTGCAACACTGCTGGGTTTTTCACACTCAACAGTTTCCCGTGTGTATCATGAATGATCCACCACCCAAAGGACCTGAATGTCCCTCTGGTTCCACACACACTGACTCTGCCTGATGGTCCCCTCCCTCAACCTGGTTCTTCCATCCTCCATCCCCTACTGTCCCTGTACTGTCCTGGAGGACCACACAAGTCTGAGCTGTCTGTGTCCTGGGTGGCAGGACAGGCAGGGCGAGGGCAGGGGGAGAGAGGAGGATAGAGCAGCCATGACCCTGGACCCTGCTGACAGAGATGAGGAGTGAAAGCCAGGCAGACTGGGATCAGACCCTCTCGGACACATTGTGGCTGATGGAAWACACCCAGGAGTGAGTGGCTGTGTGTGGCTGTGGACTGCATGGTCCAGTCTGCATTTCTCCAGTCTAGAGAGGAGTCTACACATACATACACACACACACAWTGCATACACACAGCTCCTGTGTGTATCTCAGGCTGGGCCGTATGTGAGTATGGGCAGGAATGACTCTTGGCTCCTCCAGTACATTCACAGTAATGAAGATAGTGTGTTGTGGCAACTCACATGCAAAGAGACATGTAATCACATAGCCTTAAAACAACAAGCTGTTGGGGAACAGAGCAGACATGTTCTGCATGAACACCATGAGGACTTAAAAACAGGAGAGGAGTTCAAGTCGCGGTGCGTTATGTCCATTAATTATTATCCACATAATAATGAACATTTCCTGTTGCTGCAGGATTATTTTCCTGCTGTAAGGATCTGGTTAAATTAAGATCTAGCATCTGTAGCAGATCCTATGGAGGATTTCCCAGGGATCCTCCTCACCCTCTTCTCCTCCTTCACTAGATCTATTTGAGGTGAGCAACTCAATGGCTTGTAATGGTCAGGGTCTTTGTGAAATGGTTTGGTGCCATTATCTGTCTTTTCCTGTCATGTTGGGTCTGAGTCTATGGAGAAATGGTTTCCCCTTTTAACCATAATTAGATTATTACAACAAATGGAAGTGAGATCATGTGAATGATCGTCATTGTGTTTCTCAACATGTAACGCTGACAATAAAAGGTGTGTTTGTGTTTGTGATTGGAGATGCTGTGTATGATGAGGGATGTGGAAGTGATGTGTTTTTACCAGGGCTTGCTCTGCCTGTTTGTCTGACCTCTCTGGGTCAGCTGGCAGTAATGACCTCACTGCAAGACGAGGCAGGGACCCTGGGCCAGATTACTCACCACCTTACTGGACCCAAGGCAGACACGGGCGGCCGCTGACGTGCTTGACTCACGTGGCTCACTCTCTCTCTCGCTCCCCAGATAATGTTTGCTTTAACCCTTAATACTCAAGCCTATACCCAGACAGGAGAGCATACAAGCAGGCAGCCAAGTGCTGATGTTTATTTACAAAGAAATGTCCTGGTGAAGGACATTGGTTGATAAAGTAAGCCTTGCCTCAGGGTTGTTGATGGAAGAAAGCCACTGATGGATCCATCCCTTGATGCACGTTGTGTGTGTGMGTGGGCTGGGCGTTGTGACTGAATGGAGCATTGGTTTCCTACCCTGGGGAGACTGAAAGCTGTGACCTGTGGCATTCGTAAGAAACTACAGCAGAGAGAGGTGGTGTCATCTTCACCGACCTGTGTTGGGATTGGTTCTGAAGGCCATCAATCAATTCCGCCCTGACAGCTCCACGGGGTTATGTGTGTGTGTGTGTCTCTGTTRATATGTTGGAGCGGGAACTGCAGGATATTCGGGGATGCAGAGAATTCCGGGGGAATTCTTGGATCTCTTAAAGGAGAGTTTCACAATAAGTAAAAAAGGAGGCCACGGCCCTTTGAAAAGACCCTCTTCTGTTGACTTCCTCACACAAATCCTACTGGCTCGAGGAGTGTATATTCTCTTATTTGACTTGGAGGTTTCATGTCCTAAATTAATTTTAAGTTTGACTTGACTGATAACAACCCATACAGTGGTGTTTCAGGTCAGGATAAGCCAAGGCTGTTCTATGCGAAGGCTTGTGTAACCGCTCTATTTTCTCCAATGATGTGTGTATGACTTGTCCGCTCAGCGAGCCATTGTGTATTGGGTTTTGGGTGAGTGACAGGTTGTATAGTCTGGGGGGGACATGCTACACCGGACTCCTGGTGACGGGGTCTCTCTCGACCCTAGCCGTGTGATGGTGGACTGGGTAATGTGACGTTGTGTGTGTATGTGACTGTGTGTATGTGTGTGTGCTTGCGTGCCTGCATACATGCATATGTGTTTGTGTGCTTGRGTGTGTGTGTGCATGTGATGGTCTTTGGTGTCGTGTAAGAAGGCCCATCACTCCGTTTGGGACCGGAGGCCCAGCGATGCTAACGTCTCCAGGCAGCCTGTCACATAAATCTGAGGTTCCTGTCCAGCAGTCCTGGGAGTTTGATGGCTCCTGGCTGCAGTTGACCTCCTCAGCCATCAGCAGCCTAGTTTGGGCCTCACCTATCCTTCACCTCACCTATCCTTCACCTCACCTATCCTTCACCTCAGCCTGGCCATGACGCACAACACAGCCTCTTTCATTGGGCCAGTAGCAATACGTTTGGTGATTGAGGAGAATATGAGGGAGAGGAGGGTAGAGGGGGGAGAAGAATGGGAGAGAACAGAGGAAAGAAGAGGAGAAGGGAGAGGATAGGAGGGGAGAGGGAGAGGATAGGAGGGGAGAGGATAGGAGGGGAGAGGGAGAGGGGGGAGAGGGAGAGGAGCGGAGAGGGTAGACAATCCCTCCAGTAGTGGAGAGAATGACGAGTGTGCCCAGGGGATAGGCCTGATTTTTCAAGTCTAGTTGGCAACAAGCATCTGAGTCGCCTTCTGTCGTCCTCTACTGAACTCATCTCATGTTCACTGGCCTCCACAGACTGACTGAGGCAGGGAGGGAGGGTTTGTGTCGTCAGGACAGCAGCCAGACAGTAGTCTGTGTTGTTTTGTTGTGTGGTCTGAATGTTGTAGGCGTACATGAACATTTAGAAGTGTTTGAAGGCTCATCGCTGGGCAGTTAGTTAGTCAGCTGTGCAGATGTGTGTGTGTGTGTGTGCATTAGTGTGTGTGTGTTGCAGTGGAGGCTGGTGGGAGGAGCTATAGGAGGACAGGCTTATTGTAATGTCTGGAATGGAAAGAATGGAACGGAGTCAAACGGGGTTTCCATYTGTTTGATACCGTTCCATTGATTCCATTCCAGCCATTACAATGAGCCTGTCCTCCTATAGCTCCTCCCACCAGCCTTCTCTGGTGTGTTGTTGTGAGGTCTGACTGTTTTAGGATAGCTTACACACATCTAGAAGTGTGTCTAGACGTTGGGCTTTGGGCAATGGGCCAGGAACCTGAGGAGGCAGAGAAAGACTGGATGTGACAGGATGGGGACGAGAGGCTTCGAGGCTAAGATCAACACAGTTGCTCATCCTTCCTCCTGTCACAGGAAGTCAATACAACACAGAGCTCAGGACAGGAACCTCTCAGTTTTCATCAAGGATCTCTCTGTACTTTGCTTCGTTCATCTTTCCCTTGATCCTGACTAGTCTCCCAGTCCCTGCCGCTAAAAAACATCCGCACAGCATGATGCTTCCACCCCCATGCTTCACCGTACAGATGGTGCRAGGTTTCCTCCAGACGTGACACTTGGTATTCAGGCCAAAGAGTTCAATATTGGTTTCGTCAGACCAGAGAATCTTGTTTCTCATGGTTTGAGAGTCCTTTAGGTGCCTTTTGGCAAACTCCAAGTGGTAATGTGCCTGTTACTGAGGAGTGGCTTCCGTCTGGCCACTCTACCATAAAGGTCTGATTGGTGGAGTGCTGCAGAGATTCTGGAAGGTTCTTCCATCTCCACAGAGAAACTCTGGAGCTCTGTCAGAGTGACCATCGGGTTCTTGGTCACTTCCATGACCAAGGCCCTTCTCCCCCGATTGCTCAGTTAGACCGGGCGGCCAGCTCTCGGAAGAGTCTTGGTGTTTCCAAATGTCTTCCATTTAAGAATAATGGAGGCCACTGTGTTCTTGTGGACCTTCAATGCTGCAGAAAGTTTCTGGCGCCCTTCTCCAAATCTGTGCCTCGACACAATCCTGTCTCGGAGCTGTAGAAATCAAGTTGTAGAAACATCAATGGATTGATGATCAATGGAAACAGGATGCACCTGAGCTTAATTTCAAGTCTCATAGCAAAGGGTCTGAATACTTATGTAAATAAGGTATTTCATTTTTTAATAAATTTTCAAAAATGTCAAAAAAKCTTTTTTCGCTTTACCATTATGGGGTATTGTGTGTAAATTGATGAGGATTTTTATTTTATTTGATACATTTTAAAATAAGGCTGTAACGTAACGAAATGTGGAAAAGGGGAAGGGGTCTGAATACTTTCCGAATGCKCTGTATAGTGATAAGGTATCTGAGGACAACTTTATTCTGTGAGGTATATGAGGACAACTATGATGTATATGCAGTGAGGTGAAATAGCGGGAAATCAGATCAGTTCATCAAGGATGGAATGCTACTGTACCATGGCTATCCTCATAACCACAGCTGTACTTTGAGTCAGCTGTACAGAAGTCAAATCACATTTACTTGGTCACATACATATTTAGCAGATGTTATTGCGGGTGTGGGGATATGCTTGTGAAATACTGCAAAGTTGCTTAGGAGCCAGGAACAGGGCGTCCATGTCTTGGTGCCATCTTGTCATAGTGTGTGTGTGTGTGTGTGTGCATAAGCGCATTCATTTGTGTGTTTAGGAGGATGTTGAACCGTGTGTGTTTGGCAATGTTCCCTGACAGTGTTTCAAACACTCTCCTGGTGAATGTCTGTGGGCATGACTACCTCTGCACTGTCCATATTACTGTCTCACTCCTCACTACGTTATATGGCAGACTCCACAGGGCCTCATACCTACACTTGTTCTATTTCACTGCACTCCGTTTCAATGTGTCCACTAGTAGTGGGTAAGCATGAGGGCCCACTCTGAGCACTCTCTCTCTCTCTCTCTCTCTCTCTCTCTCTCTATGGCCCCTTTGTCCCCAGGGTTGTTTGATGGGGAAGGAAGCCAACTCAATGGGATCTCATCCGCCGTGATAGCGACGTTGTGTGAAGTGGTGGGCTGGGGCGTTGGGATCTAGAGAATGGAAAAGCCAAGGGGGGCTCCTTTTTTTGAGCGTTTCTCTACCTGGGGGAAGAGCTGAAAGCTGTGACCTGTGGCATCAGTAAGAAACTACAGCAAGAAGTGGTGCATAACTTCCACCAGGAGACGCTGTGTAGGGGAATTTGACGGTTCGTGAAGGCGCACGAATCTAATTCCGCCCTGACAGCCGTCACGGCGTTAGTGTGTTGTGTGTGTGTCTCTTTTATATGTTGGATGCGGGAACTGCAGGATAATTACCGGGATGCATGAGATTCAGAGCCGGGGGAATTTCTTGATCTCTTAAAGGAGAGTTTCACAATAAGTAAAAAAGGAGGCCACGGCCCTTTGAAAAGACCCTCTTCTGTTGAACTTCCTCACACAAATCCTACTGGCTCGAGGAGTGTATATTCTCTTATTTGACTTGGAGGTTTCATGTCCTAAATTAATTTTAAGTTGTTGACTGTGACTGATAACAACCCATACAGGGGTGTTTCAGGTCAGGATAAGCCAAGGCTGTTCTATGCGAAGGCTTGTGTAACCGCGCTATTTTCTCCAATGATGTGTGTAGACTTGTCCGCTCAGCGAAGCCATTGTGTAGTGGGTGGGTGCGGAGATGACAGCGCTTGGATAGTCTGGGGGGACATGCTAATCTAACAAGGGCATTGACGCCAGACGCTCGAGGGGTGGCCGGAGGCTCTCTGTGACAGGGGTCTGCTGTCGGGACCTAAGAATGCTCGTGAAGTCGATGGGTGGATCTGGGTATGTGACGGTTCGGTGTGTATGTGACTGTGTGTATGTTGTTTGTGCTGCGTGCCTGCCAACATGCATATGTGTTGGTGTGCTTGTGTGTCGTGTGTTATTGCATGTTGACATAGGTCTTTTGTGTCGTGGTAAGAAGCCCCAATCAACTGACTGGGACTAGGAGGAGGGTGCGTGCCGAGGTCGGCTGCGTTTTACTGGGAGAGCGATATGGGTCCTGAGGGGGATGTGCCGTTGTGACGAGGGGAGCCGACCCAGCGATGCTAACGTCTCCAGGCACCTGTACATAAATCTGGACGTTTTCCTGCGCCAGACAGCTCCTGGGAGATGTTGATGGCTACTCTGGCTAGCAAAATTGAACCGCCTCTCAGCTGTCACCAGCGTGATTATTTGTGCGGGCGCTATACCAGTATCCGATCCACCCTCACCGATAGGGGCCTCAACGCTCAGCCTTAGTAGAGCATGCGGTGCACCTCAGCCTGGCCATTGACGCAGCAACACAGCCTGTTCCATTGGGTTCCATGTACGCCAATACGTTGGTGATTGAGAAAATATGAGAGAGAGGAGCGTAGAGGGGGAGAAAGAATGGGACAGAGAAATCAGAGAAAGGAAGGAGGAGAAGGAAGATAGAGAGAGGGAAGACGAAGGAGGAGGATAGGAGGCGGGAAGGGCAGGGAGAGAGGGAGAGGGTATGAGGGGGGAGAGGAGAGGAGGCGAGAAGGTAGACAATCCCTCAAGTAGTGGGGAGAGATTGACGGAGGGGAGGATAGTCGCGCAGGGGATACGGGGCGGAGAGGTTTCGAGAGTCTATGTGGGTGAGGCAGACAAGCATCTGAGTCGCACTCGTTACTGTTCGTTCTCATTATGGCTGAAGATCGCAACGTCTATGGGTTCATTGGGGGCGCATGCGGGAGGGGCAGCGACCAGGGAGGGAAGCATGAGGGACGTCGAGCGGCGAGGGGGGAAGGGAGGGTGGAGTTGCTTGGTACCGTACTGAGGGAACGCAGCCAGATCAGTGAGGGCGGTGTTGGTTGGTATGGGGTATTGGTTGGGTCTCGAGGGAGAGTGATGTGGTGATGGCAGGGACGTACGAGGCAGGTGGAATGAAGACAATTTAGATAGTGATTTGGAGAGGCTCTAATCTGCTGGGCAGTTAGTTAGTTATTCACTGTTGTATTAGGCTTGTGGTGTTCGTCCATCATGTTGCGAGTGGTGTTGTGTAGTTTTGTCTTAGTGAATTTTTCTGTTATTTTTTACTTTTGTGGGGTTTTTAGTTCTGTTGTCAGATCCGTCTTGTGGAAGGCTGGGGGTAGCGAGCTATAGGAGACAGGCTTAGTTGTAAGTCTAGGATGGAAGGAATGGAACGGAGCAAGACTGGAGGTATTCCATGTGAGTTGATACCGTTCCATGATTCCAATCCAGCATTACAATGAGCCTGTCATTCTCTTATACTAGAGGCTTTCGTTTTTTCATCAGCTCAATTACTGCATCAGTAGGCGAGTTCTTTGGATTGCGACGCTGACTCTGGTGTTGTTTCCGGATTGCTTGCTAGGGAATGTCGGTGTGAACGTATCTTTAGGCAACGCTGTTTTGTCACCCAGGCGTTCAGTCTTAGAGAGGTGATGTCCTAATGAACGTCTTGGGGGTTGTTTGTCTGCTGGTGCAAGTTGCGGCCAAGGGTATACCGAGGAGGCAGTCATGAAAGACTTCATGGGATTTGTGACTAGGTGTGGGGGACGTTGCGCGTGTTTTCCTGTGGGAGAGTAGGGTCCTCGAACGGTGGCTTACAAGAATCACACACTAGTTGCCTCGCACTGTCTTCTCTCCTCTGCCCTGCACAGAATGGTCAATACAACACAGTGAGTCTCGTCTACTGTACAGTTTAAGCCTTCTTGTCACATTTCGTCATTCAAAGGACTCTCTCTGTACTTTGCTTCGTTCATCTTCCCTTGATTCCTGGTCACTAGTCGTGACCCCTAGTAACCCCCGTTGCGGCTGGAGTGGGGTAGTGGTGCTCCGTAAGCAAACATTCTATCTCGGTCGATCCGACGATCGTGATGCACGTTGTACGGTCACCCTCGAGGTCTGGCCCAGTGTCTGTATCGCATAGGCTGTATATTTCTACGTGGGTCCCCGTGGGCGGGAAGTGGCACCTAGAGCTGTCGCGTTGGGTGAATGGTTTCTGCTCGGCCCTGAGGTCACCAGGACGTTGACATGCTTGTTATTCTGCGCAAAAGATTTTTCATGGATTATTGGTTCGTTCTCAGCTGCCAAGGAGATTCTTGTTTGGTCATTCTTTCATCATTTGTTTTGAAGAGCCTTTGTTTACGGGTTGCCTCGTCCACATTTTGGCAAACCCAAGTGGTAGATGTGCCCTGTGCTCGTGCAGGAGTGGCTTTCCGGTGATACTCATTGAGCACTCTCTAACAATAGAAGTCCTGTATGAGTTGGCATAGTGCTTGCAGATATTCCGGAAGATTTCTTTCCTATCCTTCCCACAGAGAAGTGCTTCGTTTATTCTCGTCGTTCGGTTCACTGTGACAGCTATTTGGCATCGTGGTTGTCCAGCATTACCATTTTGATCATGGCCCTTTCTCCCACCGCAGTTCTGGCTCGAGATTTAAGAGAACGTGCGTTCTTCGTCCATTCCCTTCGTGCGGAAAGAGTCATTTTGACAGGATTGTTCACGTTTAAATCTCCGTGCGCGAAGATATGAGTAATAGATTAGCGAGGAGAGGGACGAGGCTGTTTTAGTGTGTCTTCTGTAGAGCTTTTCATTCTTTCGCAGAGGGAGAGTATCGGAGGCCCTTTTTTTGTCTTCTTCAAGATCGTTGTGCCGATGAAGTTTGAACTATGCAATTCCGTCTCGTGCTGTATGTGCTTTGTAAGACAAGCTGTCAGCAGCCAAGTTTCGTAGACAGTAAGTGAAATCAATCACAGAGTGAATGAAGCTATATCCTTGATACCGCAGTTTGCCGCACTCTGCTGTATGTTGCTTTCTGCATTAATGTCGTATACTCTCGGTCGTTTCTTTTATTATTCACACGCATAACGGATGGGGCATTGCTCAATCTCCTCCTTGACGATGTATATTAGTATAGTATTTTGCATTGTATTTTTAATAAGAATTGTGTTTAGATAGTAAATGGTCAAAAACATGTTTGATTTGTATCCCAGAGCTTTAATCCTATCTATCGGGTTATTATGTGTGTTTCTCATTTACATTCGATCGATGTTCTTTGTTATACATCTTTATTTTTATCTGTTGTATATAACCACTCTCTCTATTAAAATCAAGAGCGCTGTGTTATCCCTATATGCGATAAATGATGTGGATATAACCGAAGAGGGGCTTCCTTAGAATACCCGCTTTACTTTCCGCCCAATCCTGTTTCCCCGCTCTCCCCTCTATCCGCTTGATACACATATTATAGGTATCTTTCCAGACTGACCCAACTGTTACTGTTTTCCCTGTGAGTTCCTTAATTCCACCTTTCCCTCTGGTCTTCCTACAGGACCAACTCCATCGATGTTTATTTGCACTATCATTCCTTCCTCCCTATTGTATCTTGCACCTTCCCCTTGAATCCCCGTGCAACCTAGTCTAAATACTGTTTAGGTGGTTTCTAGTTGCTGACTGAGTATGCAAGATTAAGTGTTTCATCGAAGGATGGTGACACCATCTAGTAATTTGTCTTCCCACGTGTAATACTCATGGCCCTAGTTCTCTACCATAACCACAGGCTTACTGAGTCAGCTGTACAGAAGTCAAACTGTACCATCATAGTTGCCTACTGGATCACACTATGCATTATTTGACCTTAGATGGCTGTATGCTTGCCGTGTGCTTGGTGGCAGGGAATCCGCCTGTACTCTCTGTAAATACTCGCAATGCCTTATTCAGCTAAGTCGCTAAACTCGGAACCCGATCGTCGTGTCCGGTCTCTTAGTTCACTGTCAGTGTTTTTGCCTAGGTAGTCCTGTTCTTATCTGCATGTGCTGGAGGGGTCAGATTATCGTTTGTGGTGTCGTTGAGTCGCGTGGTCATAAGCGCATTCATTCTACTTAGCCTTGGGTCGTGTGCATCTCATCGTTGAGGAATGCTTTATGAATAGCATCCCGTTGTAAGTTTCTGGATAGCGCCAGATGTGCCCGTGGATACAGTCGCTGTACTCACGCGGACATGAGTGTTGTATCACACTCACACGAGCTACGCCGTCTCATCCCTCGGGCTGTGGGACATTCGATACTACGCATGTGTGCCACTGCTGTACAGTGTTTTGAACTGTCGGTGACAGGTGTCATCATGCACGATCGTGGATGGCCAGTGGACGACGATCTTGGGGGGCAGGCTCCAGGCCAACGTCCGTAAGCGATTACTAGGCAACTCGCACGAGGGCCTCATGGACCGTGACACTGTTGGTGACACTAGTGTCGAGGGCTGGCAAGACTAAGGAGCAGAAGTGATCGATGTCAGATGTGTCCACTGAGTAGTGGGTAAGCATGAGGGCCCACTCTGAGAGGAGTCTCGGGGATGCGCTACCGTGACGGTCGCTGTCGGGGTCGCGGCGGGGTCGGGGTGAGTCGGCGTCGCTCCTCTTATCTTCTCCTCCTCTCTCTCTCTCTCACTCTTTCTCTGTTCTTTCTCTTTTTGGGACCGGTCTTCTCTCTCTCTCTTATCTCGTTTGGCCTTCCCTACCGAGTCATCTCTCTTTGCTCTCTTTCTTATCTATCTTTCTTTCTTATCTTTCTTTCTTTGATCTTTCATTTTCTAGATTCTCTTTCTTCTTGTCTTTCTTTGTCTTTCTTGTTCATAACCTCTGTATCGTAGGTCATCTCTCATCCTCTGGTCTCTGGGATGTGCTTCTCGCGCGGCGGAGAACTGATCGATAGGAGTTGGGATACCACTGTAGAAGAGCAGGGGCGGAATCTTGGATCCTCTCCTAAAAGAGGAGTTAGCGTGAGCTGCAGTAGTCACTTTTTGGGTTCGGCAGAAGGATTCGGTCGTTCCAGGAAGCCTCTCGAGATTGTGTAAAGATGATACAGATGTGTGGTTTGGCACTATCGAGATGGTTCTGAATACGCCATGTCCGACGATCTTCCGAAGTAGTTATCCAGGAGATATCATTGAATTTTGAAGATGCCGTTGCAGTAGTCTAGAGTAGATGGTTGCTCTGCTGCTGTGCTTCATGAGCAGACATGCGCTTAAGCATCGCTGTGCTCGGCACCTCTTGCGTTCGATGATCTACGGTCAGTCACGACTGCAGCTCTCCAGGGTGCGATATAAGAGTTCAATCAATACGAGACGTAGCCGTGATAGGCAGAAGGATTTAACGCATGAGGCGTACAAACAAGAGCGGGCACGGACTATCCCTTGTGGCTTTGATGATCCGGAGTACACACATGCGGTAGATGGCAGGAGACTTATACTCTAGTGAGACTAGCCGAGTGTAGAGACGGCACATGCACTACTTATCGACCATCATTTCTCTCGTTTTCTTCTTCTTTTCTATCTCTGATTTAGTCCGTTTCTCGACTCTACTGCATATATATGAGTGATATGCCATATAACTAACAAATACAAGCCACCGTGAATGTGGGTGGGAAGTGTGCAGATAGAGTCCTATCCACAATGTCCGCCAAAGACATAAATTACATACCTGCAGAATATCTGCGGTTCTAGACACATATGAGCCGCTGGGGCGAAATCGGCGAGCAATCACAGGTATGAGTGAGCACACCACCCAGGACAGCTCCACATATATATGGATCGAATCGGGGAAGTCCAGAAAACGTCGTAGGAGTGCGTCGTCCCCTCTGTATGGTCCACATAACACTGAGTAGGACTACTACATCACTCTGTAAGGTAAGATGGCACACGGTCACACAGGATCAGTGAGAAATGGGACAAAGGTACGATACACAATACGACACAGACACTATAATATAATGTACTACTCAGCATAGCGACAACACCAGGCACTATACTAGCAAGTTTCACGTAGGTCAGTTCAATCTGTGAGTCCGGAGTCTGAGGACAAATCGTCCGCGATAGGAATGGATGATAGTACAAGAACACACACACACAATCATTTTGTCGCCAAGGTGGTTGCACACTACATGATAGAATGTGGAGGCCAGTCATGATCCGGCACCACAGCGGTCGAGTGCAGCGAATAGCGGAGAAGACGTCCAGGCGAAAATCCACATCTAGGGAGGACGAGAGAATGCATTAAAACAGTTTATCGAAATAGCTAAGTAAGCAAAGCGCGGAGCACACACACGAGTAAAGATTCAAAGACATCAACACAACAACTGAGCAGCGAACTTCAAGAACGAGCGGCTGACTGATTGATAAAGTTGATGTAATTCAGCAGAGGCAACACAACAGACCTAGCACCACACATAACAAGAACATCAGTAGCAATGCAGTACGTTCACATGGGCTCACACTAACAACCGCACACACACAGCACACAAATATTGAGTTTTAAGAGGCTGATTGTTTACTGAAGGTATAGGTCGTACAGAAAAATTGAGGTACAGAAGTAGCCAGACATGTAATGATTTCACCATCGCACAGAGTGAGAAAAGGTCGCGAAGATATAATAGACAAGTCTACCGTTGACCCATCACTACACACACATTAATAAAAAACAACCACATATCCCATCAAATATTAGGCGGACCAGGGCTTTGGGCAAGCTGCTTGGGTCAGTGTGGCAGAGCAGAGTGGAGCCTATGATGAGAACAGAATGGAGACGGAGTTGGACCAGCCCCCAGACGACCACGCAAAACCTCTTACATCATTCTAGTTCTCCCAAGCCTGGAACTGAACGCTCTCCAAGGCAAAAGACTCTCTCTCTCCTCCCTCGGATCCTCGCTTTGTTTTCTTTTAATCTAGACATCCCTCTTGCACTCAGAGTGGGCCAGTCAGTGTAGTGTAGTGGAGGGGCCCTAACACGGATGCGAGGACACTTTAGCTGGAGGAAGTCAGTTCACATCATATAAACATGCAGGGACACTGTTTATTTTAATGTGGCTAGAAGTGCACACGGCTCTGCCATGACTCAGCATACTCACTTCATACAGGAATCTTTGTCATGGTTCTCGTGACAGTCTTAATCTTGGGCCTGCCTGCGTGAGTATGAGGGGGGGGGGTAGAATGAGGATAGGGCTATATGTTGGGGATGTTGGCATGGGGAGGGAGGGA
>NC_036855.1:64850557-64944799 GCF_002910315.2 Salvelinus sp. IW2-2015
GCTCTTTTCTTTCTCTCTCTTTCTCTCTCTCTCCTCTCTTTCCTTTTCTTTCTCTTTCTTCTCTCTCTCTCTCTCTCTCTCTCTCTCTCTCTCTCTTCTTTCTTTCTTCTTTCTTCTCTTTTCTTTCTTTCTTTCTTTCTTTCTTTCTTTCTTTCTTTCTTTCTTTCTTTCTTTCTTCTTCTCTCTCCTCTCTCTCTCTCTCTCTCTCCTCTCTCTCTCTCTCTCTCTCTCTCTCTCTCTCTTCTCGCTCTCTCTCTCTCTCTTTTCTTTCTTCTCTCTTAATGAGTGACAAGTGACTAAAACAGTGAATGGTGAGAAATCCTTCAGAGGACCATTGTGTAGACACAAACACACACACACACACACACACACACACACACACACACACACACACACACACACACACACACACACACACACACACACACACACACACACACACACACACACACACACACACACCACACACACCACACAACACCACCAACCACACACACACACACAACACACACAACACACACACACCACACACACACCACAACACACACACACCAACACATACACACACATTAATAAAACACAACCACATATCCCATTCAATATTAGGCTGGAGCCAGGGCTTTGGGCAAGCTGCTTGGGTCAGTGTGGCAGAGCAGAGTGGAGCCTCATGATGAGAACAGAATGGAGACGGAGTTGGACCACGCCCCCAGACGGACCACGCCCAACCTCTGTCTTCTCCGTGGGGAGGGGAGGGAAGGGGTGAGGAGGGAAGGGGTGGGTGAGGAGTGGGGTTCTGTAAATCTGCAACTCCACACAGGAAACAGGAGGAGTGTCTAGCCAGATGACAGGATGGAATTGGAGGAGATTGACTGCTGTTTTTTTCTTTTTTTGGTTCAGCATATTGAACAACTGTAACTCACTAAATGGGACCTTCTTTAATATAATTTTTACATATCCTAAGTGTCCAAAGGATGTCACTATGTTTCTAGTTAGAATTGCAGCATAATGAATATCCCATACAGAACTGAACAGACCTCTTTTGAGGGTTATGTGTATTCCACCACATGCATAGCCTACATGCATAACCACCACTTTACTCCATACAACATCCGCATCGAGSTAAAGGCTAGAGCTGCCGCTTTCAAGGAGCGGGACGCTTATAAGAAATCCCGCTATGCCCTCAGACGAACCATCAAAAAAGCAATGTGTCAATACAGGATTAAGATTGAATCCTACTACACCAGCTCTGACGCTCATTGGATGTGGCAGGGCTTGAAAACTATTACGGACTACAAAGGGAAACCCAGACGCGAGCTGCCCAGTGACACGAGCCTACCAGATGAGCTAAATGCATTTTATGCTCGCTTTGAGGAAAGCAACACTGAAGCATGCATGAGAGCACCAGCTGTTCTAGATGACTGTGTGATAACGCTCTCGGTAGCCGATGTGAACAAAACCTTTAAACAGGTCAACATTCACAAAGCCGCTGGGCCAGACGGATTACCAGGACGTGTACTCAAAGCATGCACGGACCAACTGTCAAGTGTCTTCACTAATATTTTCAACCTCTCCCTGACCAAGTCTGTAATACCAACATGTTTCGAGCAGACCCCCATAGTCCTTGTGCCCAAGGAAGCGAAGGTAACCTGCCTAAATGATTACCATCCCGTGGCACTCACGTCGGTAGCCATGAAGTGCTTTGAAAGGCTGGTCATGGCTCACATCAACAGCATCCTCCCAGACACCCTAGACCCACTCCAATTCGCATACCGCCCAAACAGATTCACAGATGATGCAATCTCAATCGCACTCCACACCGCCCTTTCTCACCTGGACAAAAGGAACACCTATGTGAGAATTCTGTTCATTGACTACAGCTCAGCGTTCAACACCACAGTGCCCATGAAGCTCATCACTAAGCTAAGGACTCTGGGACTAAACACCTCCCTTTGCAGCTGGATCCTGGACTTCCTGATGGGCCGCCCCCAGGTGGTAAGTGTAGGCAACAACACGTCTGCCACGCTGATCCTTAACACTGGGGCCCCTCAGGGGTGTGTACTTAGACCCCTCCTGTATTCCCTGTTCACCCACAACTGCGTGCCCAAACACGACTCCAACACCATCATTAAGTTTGCTGATGACACAACAGTGGTAGGTCTGATCACCGACAACGATGAGACGGCCTATAGGGAGGAGGTCAGAGAACTGGCAGTATGGTGCCAGGACAACAACCTCTCCCTCAATGTGAGCAAGATAAAGGAGCTGATCGTGGACTACAAGAAAAGGCGGGCSCCCTCAGAAGACTGAAAAGATTTGGCATGACTCAAAAGGTTCTACAGCTGCATCATTGATCATTGAGAGCATCCTGACCGTTTGCATCACCGCGTGGTATGGCAACTGCTCGGCATCTGACCATAAGGCGCTACAGAGGGTAGTGCGAACGGCCCAGTACATCGCTGGGGGCAAGCTTCCTGCCATCCAGGACCTATATAATAGGCGATGTCAGAGGAAAGCCCATAAAATTGTCAGAGACTCCAGTCACCCAAGTTTTATACTGTTTTCTCTGTTACCGCACGGCAAGCGGTACCGGAGTGCCAAGTCTAGGACCAAAAGGCTCCTCAACAGCTTCTACCCCCAAGCCTGCTGATCAATTCATAAAAATCGCCACCGGACAATTTATATTGACCCCCCCCTCCTCCCTTTTGTACACTGCTGCTACCCGCTGTTTGTTTGTTACCTATGCATAGTCACTTTGCCCCCACCTACATGTACAGATTACCTCAACTAGCCTGTACCCCTGCACACTGACTCGGTACCGGTGCCCCCTGTATATTGCCTCGTTAGTGTTATTCTTATTGTGTTACTTTTTATTGTTACTTTTTATTTTAGCCTAGTTGGTAAATATTTTCTTATTCTTGAACTGCGCTGTTGGTCAAGGGCTTTTAAGTAAGCATTTCACGGTAAAGTCTACACTTGTTGTATTTGACGCATGTGACAAATAAAGTTTTATTTTGATTTAATTTGACATACATTACCATCACCATTCATCATTCCTGCTCCTGCCCCCCAGTCACCTCTGACCTTTCCCTTATCCTCTAACCCTATTTCCTCCACTTCCTCTCCTCCCSATCCTCATTTCACCACTCCTCCCTTCTCCCTCTCTCACCATTCCTCTCTCTTTTCACCCTCTCATTGCCAATTGTTTGCAGCAATTCAGATGAAAGAGAATCTTCCGGCTATTGCATCCCATTTCACCACAGTCAGCACTACCCTATTGTACTCTGCTATCCCTCTCAGGAAACTGGACTATATCAGGAAAATACAGGATGGAGGGAGGGAGAGATATGGAGGGGTAGAGAGAGAATTGAAGAGATGGGAAGGGTGGGAATGTGAGGTAATGGGAGAGAAGGGGACAGAGAGAGGTTGAGGGTGAAAGGTATAAGGTTTAAGTGAATGGGAAGCTGGTATGGACCAGTCTTTGTTGCATGATGTATCTTACCTTATGCTCACAATCAGGATATAGGGCGCATTCTAAGAAATAAATGTATGACCTAGTTTTTCTTTCTGCTTGCATTATGTATTTATATTGATGTGTGTATTTTCTGTACTTTATGTCATTCAGGGCTCATCTGTAAACGAGACCTTGGTCTCAGTATGACTCCTTGATAAAATAAAGGTTAAATAAATCAAATAAAGATTCATATCCAATCTACATTATGATGCCCATGGTTTTCTGTTCATGTTAAAGCCTCCTGACCTCCACTACCACTTAAAATGTCTTCATACTCATGCTAAGCCCCAACATAATGTGTTGCTTATATGGTAGACAGTGATGTAAGTGGAAGGCCCAGTGTTAGCATCATGACCCCGAATGTAGTTTAGCACCTAAAAAACGAACCTAAGGCATGTCAAACATGCTGTCCATGGGCTGTGTGCAGCCTGCCATGATGTAACACTAACACCAAGCAACACTTGCCTCTTGGATTATTTCAGAAGATTTGATGTTGGAGAAACAACACTCCACACAATGGAATTAGGTCATTCCTAGCATCAGATTGTTTTGTTCAAGCACCGCAGGTGAAAAGTGAGTGACCCTCTGGATAATTGCCTTTGTAGAAATGGTCCCTTAGGCAAAGTAAGTGACAGCCCTGCACCAGCTGATGACTGCATATACTCATCGCTGTAGAGCTCCAAGCAAGCAAAGCTCCCTGAACCATTCTATTGTGTGCTGCTGCAGTCAGTAGTTACATGATGATTTTAAGCCCTCATCTGAGCAAACAAAGGTGTGACATATGTTGAGGATCAGAAGGGATGGCTGACATACAGGAAGGAGTTTCTATCCCACCGTTTGGTAATCCTAAACACCACCACCACCTGACTAACCCGGAGAGATGGATAGCATGGTGCTCTCTGTCATGTTCACTCACACTAATCACTGGAAATGCTCAAGTCACATTAAGTGAGCAGCACGTTTGTGAATTCTGCTGGTGATTTCCCACTTGGAGGATAAAGATACTTTGTGTGCGTATTTTCACTGGACTAAATAGTACCAATTAATCAGAATATGGGAAGTCAGAGGGGGGATGGTTCCTTGGGTAGTACATCTACCCCCTTCACACTGAACTGGGGTTATGTCTCAGAGGTCACAGCAACCAAGCCCCTCAGCTACAGCTCCATAKGCTACACTGTGACACACAAACACAGAAATAGGCTGATCCAGGCAGGGCCAGCTGTGCCCTCACCCAGACAGGCCCACACAGTTCTGTTGGGGTTTGTGTATAAAGTGCTTGTCCATGCGTGCTCATTATATAAGGGTTTGTGTAAGGCATTTTCATTAACGCACTCATGCGRCACGTCTATGCTTTGCATATAGCTCCATTGGTCATTTTCACAGAACATTTGATCTAATGGAAACARTTGAGTAAATGAGGGATACAAAGTATATTGAAACCAGGTGTGGTTCCTGAGTTAATTAAGCAATTAACATCCCATCATGCTTAGAGTCATGTATACAAATGCTGGGCAGGCCATTATTTTGGCTACCATGGCTATGCCCCCATAGGATGACAATCCCTCCATCCACACACGAGAGGTCACTGAATGGTTTGATGAGCATGAAAACGATTCAAACCATACGCCATGGCCTTCTCAGTCACCAGATCTCAACCAAATTGAACACTTATAGGAGATTCTGGAGCGGTGCCTGAGAGCGTTTTCCACCACCATCAACAAAACACCCAATGATGGAATTTGTTGTGGAAGAATGGTGTCACATCCCTCCAATAGAGAGTTCCAGACACATGTAGAATCTATGCCAACGCACATTGAAGCTGTTCTGGCTCGAGGTGGCCCAACGCCCTATTAATAACACGCCTTATGTTGGTGTTTCCTTTATTTTGGCACTTACCAGTGTGTAAGATTATGTCTGCAATGCAATGAATATCTGTTTTTTCACCGTCTAGACTAAAATGAACAGAAAATGGCAACCTATTAATGAAACTAAGGATTTTCTGAATAATTGCTCCAATGCAGATACATGTTGTTGTGTTTTTCACATTTTGAATTTTACGTACCAGTACTTAACATTCAAAGATTCAACAAGCTTGTTTGTCTGAGAAGATTGGTGGTGATTCAGTCCTTGGGCAGAGAGAGAGACAGGAAGAGAAAGATACACAGGGAGATTGAGATAGATCTATATCCCCTGTCTGTCAGAGTCATCAATTACAGAGTAACTGTATAGGCCTATGTGAGTATATAGAATGTAGAAAAGCTGAAGCACCATGCTGTATCAATATCAGTATCCTCCTCACCACCACCACCACGCTCATGTGACATGGCCTGCAGTAGAATGGATGCCCCTGGAGACCCTCAAACACCCTGGTCCCACTGGTATCTGCAGTCTATATACTGTGTGTCTGTATAATTGACATAATGTATATTAATATCGGTCTGTATGCAACCTCCTTATCCAGGGCTGAATGGTGACTCATGACGAGCAGTGTGTGAGACAAGACGAGACCTGAGCTGTGAACAGAGAGCAGGTCCCAGGAGAACACTTGTGCTTAAATAAGAAACATCTCCTCACGGTGTCAATTCTTCTTACATTTTACACAGATTACAATTCGATCATACTTATTTGTAAAGTTATAATTCAATTTACTTTATGTAGAGGAGGCTTTGAAGTTTGGCAGCCAGGGGATTTGAAACTACCCAGGTGGGTCTGTTAAGCCAGTGACAGAGTGCATTGAGACATGATCTGTCTCTCCTAATCCACTGGAAAGTAGGGCATGCTTCTTGGTGTCAGGCGTGCTGCGCACATCATGACGCAAAAGTTGTTGATTGAAGATGCACCTCATACTGTATCTGTGGAGAGTATACATTTACATTTTGTGGGATTTAAGAAAAAGACAGGGTGGAGAAAGAGAGAGAGGAGGGAGAGAGAGGGGGGCAGAGAGAGCAAGAGGGAGGGAAAGAAGAGAGAGAAAAAGAAAGATAGGATCTGTAACCAAATATTTAAATAACATTGTCTTAATGACGACCCCTACAGTATAGGCCTACAGACACACTTAGGCCTAGAAAAAGGACCCTTTCTGATTTCTAATTGGTCTCATTAATTTGTAACACCATACCCTTTTCCTGTACTGTTGTGTATGGAGATAGGTTAGGTGAGACACACTGTTAATAACCTGGCGGTGAAGGATCAAATAGTCTGAGTGATGTGAGTGTGTGGTCTGTGTGTAAACCATAAAGCAAATAGCCTTTATCAGGGGCATGGACAACTGTTTATTGAGGTTTGTGCAACATTCCTTTCAAATGCAATTACACACCAGTTTGCCTGCAGGAGCTGCTCTCTCTCTCTCTTGCTCTCTTTCTCTCTCTCTCTTTCCCTGAGCAGCAGACAACTGCCCACCCCCACTCCATATGAGACACATGTTTATGTGCGCTCAGTGGAAAACAGATGATATTCCACATTAACATTTTAATAAAAATAGTATTAGACTATACTACACAGGACAAATGATGCAAAAATAATAATAAGTGATGTATTTCTTCAAATTGGATCGGATTATTTCATATAACATTTTGATTTTCACAACAACAAAAAAGCGCACAAAATGACTCCAAAGACGCACGGGCATCAAAACCATACAAAACAGCTAGCAGACACGGTAGTTGACTCGTCACGTGTGTGTGTCTGTCCCTGCCGGAGTCCGTTGTGAATTTGAGGAGCACCTGTCTGACTCAATAGTGAGTAAAATCAGACGGCGAATCACGGGAACCCACGTGTGGTGCTAGGGCGCATCGTGAAAGCGCACGCTTAATCCAGCGATCCGTGGGATTGGGCAGAGGGAGTGGAGGTTGGGTTTGGAAAAAAACACGGTTGGTAGAGTTGAGAGTCAAACTTATTGGCTCAGATATTTGTGCAGCCACGTCCTCTCTTGCTAACCTCCACCCTCAACGCGGAGCTGTCCATTGGCACTGGTGCTGAAACGCGTAGGTTCTCAATCCCTCACAGCGGTGCGAGACAGAGTGTCGAGAGTAAAACATTTGGATGATTGTATTGACTTTATCCATATATTTTTGAGAAGCTTTGGTGGATATCCATTGATTTACTCAGCTTTCATCAAGAGCGCATCAAAGGTCCACGTTCTGACCCGGTCAGTTAACGGACTCTAAGAGGCAGAAATATGGCTTTTCTGGTGAAACAAATGGTGGGAGGGCATGTGAAGAATCTAACCGGGGGTTTGACTGAGGAAAAGCCCGAAGGAGAGAAATCGGAAGCCGCAGCGGCAGGAATGACCCAGGAGGAATTTGAACAATATCAACAACAGTTAGAGGAGGAAAAGTAAGAACAAACCCAAGTTTATCGATCAATTTGAATAGCCTATGGATTTTGAAAGGGTTACGTACTATAAAGCGGCGTTTATTCTGTGTAATGTCCAATGTAAAGACGCTGCTGAGCGCGTGCCTTCACTAGCCCCAGTGCGCCATGCACTATTTTACGCATCAGTGGGATCCACGGCGTGCTCCCGAGCTCACCACACAGCTGCTACACTCGATAAATGAGTTTTCTTTCAGGTTTCAAGAATTAGGCTATATAGGACGGTTTTCCATTGGAATTCTTGCAATAGCCTAGAAACAAAAATGTGTAAGTAATCACAGTGAGTTTAATGCCCAATTATATTGTAAAACGGACTCGTTTTCCAATAGGCATTTACTAATGACAATTGATAATTGTCTTCAGATTCATTCTAGAACATGAATTCAGTTACTTTTATGTCAATTTATCTCAAAATGTATTGATGTAACATTTTGAATATCTTCCTCAATGAGCTCCCCCCTTTTATGCATGTCCCTGTGATGTAGGCCTCCATTTTAATTTTGTTCACAAAGAGTAGACACCTCAACAGAATAAATTAGTCTGATGTGAGTATCTCTGATCTTGAAATGTATTTTTATCTGGGTATAACAAAGAAACCCATTGCCATAGCCATAGGATGTCCTCTGTCCATATCATAAAACATCTGATAATTGAATTGACTTCACTTCAAATTCCCCTATGTGAGAGGAGAAGATTTTTTATTTATTTATTTCACCTTTATTTAACCAGGTAGGCAAGTTGAGAACAAGTTCTCATTTACAATTGCGACCTGGCCAAGATAAAGCAAAGCAGTTCAACACATACAACAACACAGAGTTACACCTGGAGTAAAACAAACATACAGTCAATAATACAGTAGAAAAATAAGTCTAGATACAATGTGAGCAAATGAGGTGAGATAAGGGAGGTAAAGGCAAAAAAAGGCCATGGTGGCGAAGTAAATACAATATAGCAAGTAAAACACTGGAATGGTAGATTTGCAGTGGAAGAATGTTTAAAGTAGAAATAGAAATAATGGGGTGCAAAGGAGCAAAATAAATAAATACAGTAGGGGATGAGGTAGTTGTTTGGGCTAAATTATAGATGGGCTATGTACAGGTGCAGTAATCTGTGAGCTGCTCTGACACCTGGTGCTTAAAGCTAGTAAGGGAGATAAGTGTTTCCAGTTTCAGAGATTTTTGTAGTTCGTTCCAGTCATTGGCAGCAGAGAACTGGAAGGAGAGGCAGCCAAAGGAGGAATGTCAAGATGTCAAGGTTTGAAACAGATGACTATAGAAAAGCTCATAAATCTGAACATATATCTTGTCCTGTGAAAAAAATACCCTTGAAATGTGTCTTATCATGTGCAGTGCCTCCACACACACCTGTATCTATATGAAAAGTATACTTCATTAAAAAGAAATGGGTAGTACTACAGGGCACTACCCTGGCTTAAGGTCACATGGCTCCAGGCTCCAGGACAAACAGCCTGTTTGCTGTTGACATGTCAGACATGGTGGAGCATCCACTGACTCCCCTCAGAGACTAGCCTCAACTGTCCACAGCCCACGTTGACCTCAATCCCATACCATCATACATTACACTGGGCTTCAGGGGAGGTGAGCTCTTATAATGTGGCTACCACCATACAATAGATCATAGCACAAAGTCTGGTGTCAGTGCTCTGTATAATCCAAGGAGAATAGGGTTGTTGGAATGGGGTTGTTTGCAGTGGCATGTCATATATAATCATGTTATCAGGCACAGTAGTCACAATGACATCCCCTGGTTATATGATGCCCTTGAGAGGAGAAGACACAAGACTCGTCATCTCAGTGCCATCAGGCGCTCTACCATTGGCTCTCACAGAGCGCTGGCTTATGTGCTGCTGTGTGGTGGTTTACATGCTCATGTTCATTCATAGTGGGCAAGATAACAGTAATGCCACTGTGAATATACACTGAGTGAACAAAACATTAAGAACACCTGTTCTTTCCATGACATAGACTGACCAGGTGAATCCAGGTGAAAGCTATGATCCCTTATTGATGTGACTTGTTAAATCCACTTCAATCAGTGTAGATGAAGGGGAGGAGACAGGTTAAAGAAGGATTTTTACGCCTTGAGACAATTGAGACATGGATTGTGTATTTGTGCCATTCAGAGGGTGAAAGGGAATAACAAAATATTTAAGAGCCTTTGAACGGGGTATGGTAGTAGGTGCCAGGTGCATCAGTTTGTGTCAAGAACTGCAACGCTGCTGGGTTTTTCATGGTCAACAGTTTTCCATGTGTATCAACAATGGTGCACCACCCAAAGGACATCCAGCCAACTGTGGGAAGCATCCCTGTGGAACGCTTTCGATACCTTGTAGAGTCCATGCCCCGACACATTAAGGCTGTTCTGAGGGCAAAAGGGGGTGCAACTCAATATTAGGAAGGTGTTCTTGATGTTTTGTACACTCAGTATATATCCCCTCAGGGCCAGCCCTAGCCTTTTGGGGGACCAAGGCGAGATTTGGTTGGGGGGGCCCCAACCTCACAGGCAAAACATTTTAGTTCCCCCCCCCCTTGACAGCGGAGAGAACATTTTGAAGTTTTAAAGCAAATTTCCTGAAATTCTATACATTTTGCCATGAATTTTCCCATGTTTATATGATATCTGAATGAGAGTGACTAACAAAACCAATTGGGGCCCCCTGGAGATCACCCTTCGTGCTCGATTGGTAATTTGGCCATGATTACTACAAGTTTAGATAGCTGGTTAGACTAATTTACCAATCTAAAAAATATTAGCTGACATGGGCTAATTGAGTGACTGTCAGAACAAGAGGAAAACTGCTGTGACCACCTATGTTGCTTATGCCCAGGGCTGGCCCTGCATCCCCTGCATGATAGGGATATGACCTTGTCATTGGCCATGCACATGTATCATGCCATTGTTTACAGTACTGTATGTATGCATCATGATGTCATGCTGTCATTCAGACCACACTGTTGGCATGATCACATAGGTCTCGTGATGTCACCTCGGTTCATGGAGTCTGCTTCGGAATGTTTGGTGCAAGATGTAGGTCTAGTATTGTCTTTTGAAAGAGTTTAATCCTATTCAGGTGTTTAAATCACATTTTTAGTGATGGTTTCAATCTGATTATTGGAAAATTAGGGACAAAGATGATTTGAGTAATACTAAGAGGGCTGCCACGGAAAAGACAAACTGTCTCTTATCTGCCCTCTGCTGGAGTTACCAAATGGGTAGTATTGCAGTATTGCTGTACGTGGTGGTGAAGTATAAATATCTGATTTACCTCAACATAAGGCTTGCAGTATGATGATATTTGTATGGTGGTGTAGGGCAGAGGACATGGTGATGGGGTGCTGTGGTGTCTGGGTGTGCTGTAGAGTGAGGTGATCCAAGGTTGTGTAGATTCACTGGTTTGGCAGCTGTAAAAGGAGGTGTGCTAGTCAGTCAGTGTTCTGGAGTGGATTAATCCTAGGTTCTGGGTTCAGAGGGTWTAGAGTTCTGTAGAGTGGTGTGGTCCTAGGTTCTGGGGTCAGAGGGTTTAGAGTTCTGTAGAGTGGTGTTGTCCTAAGTTCTGGGTTGGAAGGGTGTAGAGTTCTGTTAGAGTGGTGTTGTCTAGGTTCTGGGTTGGAAGGGTGTAGAGTTCTGTAGAGTGGTGTTTGTCCTAGGTTCTGGGTTGGAAGGGTGTAGAGTTCTGTAGAGGGGTGTGATCCTAGGTTTCTGTGGGTTCACTAAGTTGGCAGCTGTAGAAATAGGTGAGTGCTAGTCAGTCAGTGAGTCAGTCAGTCAGTCAATGCTGCTCTACATCCCAGAAGTCTGAATATAATTCCCCAGTAGAGCAGTGGACCGGCAGTAGACTGCATCTGGATCTCACTGCAAGAGCAAGCCTCTCTCTGTCGTTCTCCCTCTCTCTGCCTCTCCTCTCCTCTACCCCCAGGTGTTACTGCTGCTTGTCCACCTTCTGTTGCCTGGACTCTTGAGTCAGAGTGCGCTCAGCAAGGGCTCCTGTGTTCTTTTCTTTCAGCCCTCACTATGAGATCCACGTGGTATAAAAATCTAATATGTCACATACACCAGATAGTGCAGTGAAAGGTTGTTGTTTACAGGGTCTGCCATAGTAGTACAGCGCCCTGGAGCAAATTAGGGTTAAGTGCCTTCTCAAGGGCACATCGCAGATTTTTCACCTTATCGCTCAGGTATACAAGCAGCGACCTTTTCATTACTGGCCCAACACTCTAACCGCGATGGCTGAGCTATGTGGTTAATAGTAACCAATGAATTTGTGCATTTGTGATACATCGCATACAAACAAATCTAACAACGTTCCATACTAAAGACAAGACATGTTAACATTACAAAAAGCCTTATGGATGATTTAAATTATCTTTATAGCATCTGTCCTCACATTGCCACTAATGCTGTTAAAACCTTAATCCTTCAGTCTAATTATGGAGGTGGACTGAAGGAGGCGTTTGTTATGAAGCATCAACTTCAAAGCTCGAGATTAATCCCACCTTTGCAGACGTTATGTGTGTGTGTGTGTGTGTGTGTGTGTGTGTGTCGTGTCAGTCGTCAGTCAGTGTGTGTGTGTGTGTGTGTGTGTGTGTGTGTGTGTGGTGTGTGTGTGGTGTGTGTGTGTGTGTGTGTGTGTGTGTGTGTGTGTGTGTGTGTGTGTGTGTGTGTGTGTGTGTTGTGTGTGTGTGGTGTGTGTGTGTGTGTGTGTGTGTGTGTGTGTGTGTGTTTAATCCACTGTTAACCATTGTTAACCATTTTCTCTCTGGTTTTCCCCCAGCAGGAACGAGATGCTAGTTTTGCGCAGAAGAAAGCTGAGCGGCAACAGTTAGAAGTCACTTCGCCGGACAAATACAGACTGCCAAGGTACATCCATTAGATTCGCATATTTGATTTCAAGCTTTTCTTACTACATGTTTTTACAGTTATTACAGGGTCAGATCTAGGTTGTGTCCTTGAAGCAAAAACACCATCAAATGTGTTCTGTTTGTACTCTCTTTCCTTTCTCCCTATGTCTCAATCTCTCATTCCTCTCCCTTTCCTTTGCCCTCGCTCCCTACACCTCTTCACTGGCCTGCTGTGTTTGTGTTTGTGTTTCTGTCTCCACTGTGTGTGCGACCAGAATGAGCTGGATGACACTCAGATCCAGCAGGCGGGGGATGACGTGGAGTGCCCACAGAGCTACCAAGATGATGCGTGACGACACAGGAGGAGGCGTCCAAAACGTCTGTCCCTCGGGCCAGCTGACCAACATCTCAGAATGTGGACATGGACCCAGCGAAGGAACAAGGCCCAGGCCACCGGCTGGAATGACCTCAAACAGTCTCTGAGAAGTGCAATCTCATGTGATCGGCTGGCTGACTGAATTCCTGCTCTCTCTCTATCTCTCCTCACTTATCTCTTTATCTGTACAAACAAGGATCTATGTAAGTATTCAATATGATCTATGATATCATGTACAAACGTGATATTATGTGCTTTGAATAGCACACACATACAGTCAACCACTGCCTCACCACCCACAAAACATACTGCAGCAGCTTCTGGCCAAGGAACAGAGAAACACTGTCTAAGCTGTGCGGGAGATCAGAGTAACAATGTCTAAGCTGTGGGGAATCAGAGTAAACAATGTCTAAGCCTGGTGGGGGAACAGAAGTAAACAATGTCTAAACTGTGGGGGAATCAGAGTAAACAATGTTAAACTGTGGGGGAATCAGAAGGTAAACACTGTCTAAGCGTGGGGGAAATCAGAGTAACACTGTCTAAGCTGTGGGGAATCAGAGTAAACAATGTCTAAACTGTGGGGGAATCAGAGTTAACAATGTCTAAAACTGTGGGGAATCAGAGTAAACATGTCTAAACTGTGGGCGGAATCAGAGTTAACAATGTCTAAACTGTTGGAGGGAATCGAGTTAACACTGTCTAACTGTGGGGAATCAGGTAAACAATGTCTAAACTGTGGGGGAATTAGAAGTTACACATGTCTAAACTTGTGGGGGAATCAGAGTAAGTAATAGTCTTATGCCAAAAGCCCTTCAAGAAGCATTTTAAACAATGCACGAAAGCTATATAACTAGTCTTTAAGTGTGTGACTTAAATTCAAACTTTCTTGTCTAGGGACCACATTCAGTACTTACAAACGAGTGTCTGTTATTCTATCGCAGCGTAAATGTTTTGCGTGTTAGCCTGTTCTGTTGGTCCATCTAGTTATGGTCATTAACTCGTTGGGGCCTTGCTAAGAGGACAGCTCGTCTCTGTAAGTGCCAACCCATCTAACTTTCAAACTCTGGCCTTTTAACGTTCCATAATGACCCCTGACCTCTCCATCTCAGTGTTGTTTTGTGCTGGTGGTTTGGTGTCGTTTAACACGCTATGATATGTCAAAGTGCCCTGTCTTTGAAAAAATGTCATCCTCTGGGCTTGAGTGCTGTCATCAGTGTTTAATAAGTACACCATACTCATGAACAATATATCGAACATATATATGACATATAGTTTTGTATTTGTCTGATCTTGTTGTTGTATCACTAAAATAAAAGACGCAGGTGAGAGAGGAGAGGGGGTTGTCAACCTTATTGTATACAGTGTAATATACAGTATATATTTCTCAAATACCATGGTTCATGTCTAATAGTACATGTTGAACATCCTTTGTACATTACAGTAATTGCCATTTGAAGAAAGGATGGTGAAACATCCTTAGTAGCTTGTTTTATGTGATAGCTACTTTGTGCTTTCTTGTCAGTTCCATGAAGCAAAACAAACAAGTGTGAATATAATTAATTCTTACTCAAGTCTTACAGAGCCTGATCACCTATACATATCTATCTGTATTAAAATGTGTGACCTGCGATGATACTTTAAAGCCAACAGCAAGACCTTTCATTTCCAGTCACCCTATGGGGTGATTCAGGTTGATCTCATGATGATATTTCAGGAAGAGACATGTTGTTCATGATGTTTCTGTTTCCTGTCCACTCTTTGCTTCTTTTACATCATCTTTGTTTTTCAATGCTGTATGAAACGTATTGATTTTTGACTGACTGTTGAAACCATAATAAACAGATTTTTATAATGTATGCGTCATGTTTCTCCATTTGTTATCCAGCCAGTCTGACCATCTGGTCAGAAACTCCAGGACGGAAGATTTATAACATATAATTTACAGTAGCCATCGTTTGAGGCTATAAAACAAAACCTAATGTTCTGAACACTAGGTGGAGACAAAAATACAACGTCATCGGAATGTTTGTTGATTAGTGATTGTTGAATTAATGACAAACGGAATTTAATCCTTAATCCATATTAGCCCCTAATTATTATCATGAAATTATTATCATTACAATAATGAAAGGCCAAATGATTATGTTACAGTTGTTATAACCATTGTTATAACCACGTTCTTAAGTTAACCTTTATAATTATGTTTTTATTTTTTATTATAACCATTATTAGTGGCAACTTTACCTTCCAGTGAAGTCTGATAATAAGCTCAGCCATCTGGCAGAATCAATAGCTCTTTGCAAAAGTGTAGTGTTTTTCAGGGAGAAGCCAGCCAGAAACTGCTTTGTGACATTTCGAGACAGCCCGGGTGTCGCTACGGGTTTTTCCAATCGCTTTTTTCAAAACACGTTAGTTAGCATTTCAATAGCAGAGAAGCCTGAGCTATTGGTAGTTTTCAAGTGCGGTGTGAAAGGGGAGAGCTGTAAAATATATTGATGCTGAAACCTTCCTCTATTGATAGGCGCAGGGCGTGAACAATCTTCAGCCTAGAAAGACACTGTGCCACTGCATGGCCAATCTGACACAATTGGSGTGAAACGGGCCAGAAAATACTATTCTCTTCCATTCTGTTCTATCAATCAGGGCTTAAAAACTCACTAGAAAGAACAGCGTGAGGGAGAGTGAAAAGAGCGACAATTAGTAGAACTTTAAGTGAAACCCTCACTGTGCGACGGTTTTCATAGAGTTTTCCCTCCTCGAGTTATCGCTAAAAAGGAACAGATTWGTTTTTTTCTGCACTTAAAATTGGAGCAGTGGGTGCAGATGTGAGCTTCTAGCAATGGAATGCCTTCTGTCGACTGCTAGGGGGCTTGTGTGCGCCCCACACTCACTACCTCCCCAAACGTTGACGTGTTTTGTAAGGGGGACCACACAGGTCGTGAGTTTCATTAAATTTATAAACATTTTATTTATCCTGTATGACGAGCAGATTGCCAAAAACTACTTTGCTATAGAAATGAGTCCCACGYACTCSTCAARGACGACCAATCGTTGACCAGGATTGTAAATGGGAGAGGGGGCAAGGAAAACTTTCCTTTCTTTTTCTGGAAAAGGAGGGGTGTTGTGGGGGAAAGATTAACGAAGCGTGAAGCGTAACTGCAAGAGGGGGACAAAGACACATAGCGAGAGAAAATGCTACAGTGAGAAGAGGCAGTCCTAATGAATTCAACCAAAATAGTATGGAATACAGAACATGGAAAATATGAAAGTTTTTTAAAGCCAAGAAAGTTGGACGTATTTTGAAAACAAGAGTAAAGAGTTATGCTTTCAAACGAGGGCACGAAATGTGGATAGTAGGTGTCCGAACTTTGGACTGCGCATGTGGTCACTTTTTGTTCCTTTTTTACTGACACGACTGTGACAGTTTTGCGGAGGATAGTGTTGCTTTGTTGCGTAGCTGACTCTATGCAAAGGATTTCAACATTTTTACTCATCCGTCCCAGACTGGATTCATTCTACCG
Source organism: Salvelinus sp. IW2-2015 (assembly GCF_002910315.2). Taxonomy (NCBI): domain Eukaryota; kingdom Metazoa; phylum Chordata; class Actinopteri; order Salmoniformes; family Salmonidae; genus Salvelinus; species Salvelinus sp. IW2-2015. Next base: position 64,867,196 of record NC_036855.1, read on the forward strand.
CATAAAACGGACTGTTATTCCACAACTGTCAAGCGTGTATTGGAGAGGCAGAGGGATGTCTTTAGGTTTGTAGCTAGGCCTACTGAACACATTCATGTTTGCACCATGAAGGCTTACTAAACACATTTATGTTTGGACCATAAACGCCTCATACTAAATGGGTTTATTAGTTACATTACGTTTTAAATTCATCATAGACTTGGCTGTCCCGCACTAACTGGAGGAAAATGTGCGCATCGTCGAACTAGAGCTCTCTCCAGCATGAAAAGTTGGTGCAGCGCTCTGGCGCTCTTCTCATCGGTGCTGTTGGCGCTAGATGCCCAGTTAATATGTTGGCAAGCCCTGCTCCGATGCCACGAGGAGGCAGACTGTGAGCTTGCATATAGCCAGTATCTAGCCGCCTGTGAAGGAAACATCAGAGGCACCAGGAGGCAATGCCCCAGCCACTGTATCAACGCGTTGATAAGACTGAATCACACCCGCAATGGCCCTTACCTCGAYAGGTGTGACTGTGGTCAGGACATGGAGTGTAGGGATGCAAAGCGGGCGATTGAGCCATGCCTCCCCCGGAGGTATCCTGGAGACGCGGGGGGGATAGGATGCACAGAGGCCCGTCAACGKTGCGAGGASGACACCGGCTGCCACTCCTCCCTGACAGCCTACTTGTCTTACTGTGGGCAACTCTTCAACGGCAGGAAATGCTCGTCCAGGTGCAAGGCCACAATACAACAGATGCTATTCATCCCAAATGGCATGCTACTAAACCAGTGTGTGTGCGACGGGGTGGAAAGGCCGTTCTGTGAGGTAGTCAAGGAGAACATGAGCAAACTGTGCCAGATTGGAGACCACAGTGTTATTTCAGACCAGGCAGATATGGACGATATGTATGAGGATGAAGACTATGAGTCGAAAACAGAGGAGATATATCCTCCTGACTCAAATGTTAGTTCCCCGCAGCTGTCAAGCTATATGGCCTTATTATGCATCACTCTCGCACGGATATTCTTTTGAGAAATGAATGTGGCCTCTTGTTGTGACCTCTCAGTTGGACAGACAGGACAGTCTGCTCGGGGACGGGTCCAATCAAATGAGCACGTGGGTTTGATGTAGCGGAATACTATTTGCTACTAGTAATCTCCTATGGGCCTAATTGATTTTTCATATTTTGATGTGATGCCTTAATGCCTTCATCTGGGACACAAGAATTTACAGGACATTCAGACCACCAATTCAATTTGCAAACTAGGCCTAGGCTACTCATGAAATATCCTAGGTCGAAACTGTTCTGGAGTGTAAAGATCCATAAAGTGATTGTTTAAGGAGAAGTGAACCAAACATGACTTCATTGTAACAATACTCCTCATTGGGCATTGCATCCATTACTTCTGGGCTACCTTTTAAACTCTTATGCCTATTTGTTTAGTTTTGTCTCAATGGTCCTTGGAGTGTGGCTTTATTAAGACTTAAGATAAACATTGGACCAGTCCAGTTTCTGTTTGCTTTCCTCTTTATTTTAGGGGCCTCTGCATTGTTGCAGCCATCACACTTCAAATATTTGTGGGGAACTGCCAGTGAACAGACAAGGGTTTGGAATCAAGTAGAACTAGTTAAATTAACTGAAGTGCCTCTCCAGCCCCCCATGACACATCCCCCACTCTTGATAGTTTTATTTAAAATGTCCCCCCACTCTCCCCCTTTAGGGACCCCCCTTTCTTTATTGAAAGCAAGAAGTCACCTTTCTCCTTATAGACTGGCCTCTTCAAGATGAATGTGGACTTATGGTAGACTTATATGGACAAAAGAAGAGGCACTAGTGTTTTTTTCTCAGAAAAAAATAAAAAATACCAGTTTATTACTATGAACAGCAGTACACAAGCTACTTGTTAATAGGCCTAGTTTAATTTATTATTCATTTCATATAAAGTGTAATGGGTTCCTTTCCAGGACAGAAACATGCTTGACAGTTAGCCTAGATATTTAGRAAGAAGYGAAAAAGCTAAGAAGTTATTCCATTATTTTTTTATGAAGCTAATCCTTCCCGTGTCTTGTCATTATCTTTACAAGATGTCACTTGAAGTTTTTCTAAACTAATCTTTGTTTTTGTCATGKTCGTCAATGTCATTTCTTTTTTATTTCACCTTGTTGGGTAGATGCTGGTCCATAGGGAAATGTAACTGTCATGTTGATGTTAAATTATATACATAAAAAAAGAAAATAATGAAGGAATCTATGTTTTACATGTATATGTCATATATGAATGCTGTAAATTAGTGTCCAATTTTGTCCTTTGTGACTTTGCAGTCAATACACCACCTCATGAATAATATGGCAGTGGTTTACATGTACAAAAACAATGTTTTTTGAAATAATTCTGCAGGTAGATTTGTCATCTCAACCAGTGTGGAAAGAAATAATGGATACTTGTTATATATGGAAAATAATTTATGTAATAAAATGATTAAGTGTGAGTCAAAAAGTCCAACTGTTTATTTGACATCCTGTATGTTATTCAAAGTAGGAATGTTTCCCAACCCCCAACTAAATGAATCATCACACCAAAACTATCAGATCTAAACTATAGGCAAATGTAACTGCGCTGGAACTAGAGAAGACTGGAATGTTCAATAAGGGAAAAATTTCATTTTGGATCAGGCTCCAAAGTCACGTGTCGCCTTTGAATGTGAACTTGTGCCATTGCCAAGCAAAGCTAAAGGACCAGCAGACATTGAATCGGTTTGAATGTCTACTGCATTGATCTTTGAAATGATACACTTGCATTTCTGGTAGTCCTGGCAATAGCAACTTTTACATGAAAAGACAAAACAGGACCTCTCACTACTGTCTTCTCATATCATCCACCTTCCCTGGAATTTTTAAAAACATTTTAGAGACACGTATTTAGAACACGGTGATTGCATCTAAATGAATGCCTCCTGTGGCTTCTGAAAAGTAACAGTGTGATTGCTGTGTACCTTTCATTATACCAAGTACCATTGTGTGATACTTTAGGGATCAGGCCCAGTGTAACTGAAACCCAAGCAGGAATGTTAAGTGTCTGACTGCACAATACATCTTATTTGGAAGAGAAGGCCAGGACTCTCTGTGCTCTTTGAGAAATTTCAGGTTTAAGTTACTGCTTCCTTTGACACTGTGTCTAGGAAACAACCAGATAAATTGTACCTAATTACTTGTGTGTAAATGGCACTTTCTGTGTCAGTGTTGAAAGGTCAGTCACGACTCTTGAGAATGCAGGATTGTGCATTTGATCGTTTTGCCTTACAGTGCTTCTCAGTTCTCTTGGTCTTCAATGACCTTTTCAGAGAAATAACAATGGAAATATAGCACATTAATAAATGTATCATTTTTATAACACAGTGAGAATGCAATGGGTGTTTTTGTGTCTACTAATCTCCTAAATCCTGCTAATAACCTTTTGAGTAGGTTAGTAGGTAAATATAAATCCTTGGCACAAATAGCTCATAGTAATAATTCTTTATTTACAGGTCCTTAACAAACTGTATGGAAGTGTTATGTAATCTAAGTTTGAACGAGTCAAGATGTGGAATTTGAAGTCATGACAGGAAATCTGTGTTCAATTCATAGTTCCTTTGACAATAGACTGACCAAGTTGTCCCCTTCCCATCTTCACCCAAATCAAATTTGATTGGTCACATGCACAGAATACAACAGGTGTAGACTTTACAGTGAAATGCTTACTTACGAGCAAGTATTTTGTTTAGAAAATAATGTAATTCTCAACAGACTTTAGATTGTTCAAAAGTGCGTTTCACTGGTGCATTTATAAGCGGAAGGGAGGGAAAGGGATTCTGTATAGTTGAGGTAAGACCCTCCTAACTCAGCCAATCTGTCTAACCATCGCCATGCATCTCAAAGTTGTCCYACTCTAACTCACCCWCACCCSTCCTTCAAATCCCCCACTCAGCTTCTGGGAACAAAATCAAAACAAACAGAAGCAGGGGAGCCTTGGGGTGAGTGGGGGYCGGCAGAGGGAGGATTTACAGAGGCTGCAGTGTGCTGGAGCCCATTTTCTAAATTATCTTTATTCAACGTTTCTCTGAAACAAACCCCTGCCTGCCCCCAGGCCTACGAGAGGGGGTGACACAGGGATTTAGGGGAGAGTTTTGTCTCTCATCTGTACAATGTTCTATTCATGATAGCAGTCTACCCACTGTGAATGGTTGATGTGTGTGTGTTTGGGGGTAGGGAAGTTGAGGGGTCCTTAGTTCCTTACGGATTAACCTCCCCCCCTTATAACTTTAGCTGATGTCAATACAGCTCCACCGTCGTCCCATTAGGAGTACCAACAGAGGCTGATAGAGTGCCAGGAGAGGGGGAAAGGGTACAAGTGCTCATGATGGAGCTGAACTGAAATGGAGGCCAATTAAACRCACAATGCCACAGGGCTGTGGTTGGTTGGCAAGGGGGTCAAAGGGGTAAAAGGCATAGTGGTTCACTATTCAACTTTTTGGCATTCCCTTATAGCGTATACCGCCATCTCTACTGGTGCTCATGCCAGTCCTCTACACGCCCTGCTACCCTGGACTACATTAGGGCTTCCTCGCCTTACGTTATGGAAARGGGCCAGRTGTGTCCTCAGGAGAGGGAACCAAATGGTGACTACATGGCCACGAGACAGCAGTAGGCCTCCAACAGGCAGTGACAGACTCACCAAGACATCCATGAAACCTTACACTCAGACCACAATATTATTTTACCAAGCTTTACATTTCAACCCGAACTACAAGTACAGTGCCTTCGGAAAAAAGTATTCAGACCACATTATTTTTCCCACATTTTTTACAGCCTTATTCTAAAATTGATTAATCGTTTTCCCCCCTCATCAATCTACACACAATACCCCATAATGACAAAGCAAAAACTGTTTTTTGAAATTGTTGCTAATTTATTAAAAATTAAAAACTGAAATATCACATTTACATAAGTATTCAGATCATTTACTCAGTACTTTGTTGAAGCACCTTTGGCAGCGATTACAGCCTTGAGTCTTCTTGGGTGGGACACTACAAGCTTGGCATATCTGTGTTTGTGGAGTTTCTCCCATTCTTCTCTGCAGATCCTCCCAAGCTCTGTCAGGTTGGATGGGGAGCGTTGCTGCACAGCTATTTTCAGGTCTCTCCAGAGATGTTCGATCAGGTTCAAGTCCGGGCTCTGGCTGGACCACTCAAGGACATTCAGAGACTTGTCCCGAAGCCACTCCTGCGTTGTTTTGGCTGTGTGCTTAGGGACGTTGTCCTGTTGGAAGGTGAACCATCGCCCCAGTCTGAGGTCCTGAGCACTCTGGAGCAGGTTTTCATCAAGGATCGCTCTGTAGTTTGCTCTGTTCATCTTTGTCTCGATCCTGACTAGAATCCCAGTCCCTGCCGCTGAAAAACATCCCCACAGCATGATGCTGCCACCACCATGCTTCACCGTAGGAATGGTGCCAGGTTTCCTCCAGACGTGACACTTGGCATTCAGGCCAAAGAGTTCAATCTAGGCTTAATCAGACCAGAGAATCTTGATTCTCATGGTCTGAGAGTCTTTAGGTGCCCTTTGGCAAACTCCAAGCGGGCTGTCATGTGCCAGTTACTGAAGAATGGCTTCCGTCTGGCCACTCTACCATAAAGGCCTGATTGGTGGAGTGCTGCAGAGATGGCTGTCCTTCTGAAAGGTTCTCTCATCTCCACAGAGGAACTCTAGTGCTCTGTCAGAGTGACCATCGGGTTCTTAGTCACCTGCCTGACCAAGGCCCTTCTCCCCCGATTGCTCAGTTTGTCCGGGCGGCCAGCTCTAAGAAGAGTCTTGGTGGTTCCAAACTTCTTCCATTTAAGAATGATGGAGGCCACTGTGTTCTTGGGGACCTTCAATGCTGCAGATTTGTTTTGGTACCATTCCCCAGATCTGTGCCTCGACACAATATMGTCTCTGAGCTCTATGAATTCCTTCGACCTCATGCCTTGGTTTTTGCTCTGACATGCACTGTCAACTGTGGGACCTTACATAAACAGGTGTGTGCCTTTCCAAATAATGTCCAATCAATTGAATTTACCACAGGTGGACTCCAATCAAGTTGTAGAAACATCTCTAGAATGATCAATGGAAACAYGATGCACCTGAGCTCAATTGAGTCTCATCGCAAAGGGTCTGAATACATATGTAATAAGGATTCTGTTTTTTTTTGTTAATGAGTGCAAACATTTCTAAAAACCTGTTTTCACTTTATCATTATGAGGTATTGTGTGTAGATTGCTGAGGATTTTTATTTATTTAATCCATTTTAGAATAAGGCTGTAACGTAACAAAATGTGGAAAAAGTCAAGGTGTCTGAATACTTTCCAAAGGTACTCTATTTTAATTTACTCAATCTTGGGCTTTATCTCAAAACACAATGAATACAGGCCATGACAACACATTACATAGCCAATTTTAATTCAATTGAATCAGCCTTTTACGGTAATAAATAATTTATAAAATCATACAAAACAATACACAATTGTGAGTTTTCAATTCGACACATTTCTTCCTTTTCAGTTACACCATTCCATTTCCTGATTAAACAGCAGATAGCCTCCTATGATACAGCATATTCACAAATACTAAAAGTTCCCTTGAAAGTAGATTCATGCACACAACCTTGCTCACTGAAAACAAACAGAAAAAAAATACCCACAACAGCAATAACGGTTAACCTGTCACCAAATTTCCAACCTTTTGGCAGGCTACTAAAGCAGGCTGATTTGTGACGCACGCCTTGACTTCACAGTTGCTACTGTATGCCTTCATCCTGACCGGTGCCAACCCAAAAGTAAATGAAAGTCTACAGAGTAAATAAGGCAGCAGCCGCACCTCTCCAGTTTTCCTCTCATAGTGGTAGAGGCTGCTCCATCAGCAGAGGGAGCGTGGTGAGGCTGTGGTCAGGCCACAGAAAAGGGATTTAGTTTGTGTGTGTGTGTATGTGTGGGGCGACAGAAGGGCTTTCCCAAATATTCATGATACATTTCGATAACTCCCATCAGTTACAGACTACAAACTTGCTATGCTGGGTAGCCATTCTGAGTTCAAGTCGCCATCTATTGTGCAACTACAAGCACTTGAGGCTCATTATTACTCTTATTCATCCTGCAACATAACACAACAACATGATACAGCACTAGTTTATCATGACAGTACAGTATTAGCATACAAGCTGTCCAGCCTTTCCATATGAATGGTTAGGCAGGAGAACTTAGAGGCTGAGCAGTGACTGGAGACTGTGACAGTCTTCTGTGTTGTGTTGGTGAGGGGGATGCAAGGCTGACAAGCTGCTAGTTGAAGTCCAGGCAGAGTAATAACAGAGTAGATTGTCTCTGACGCCATAGCCTCCATTTCCAGGCTTTCTCATGTTTGTTGGGAAACAACAGCCGTGCGATGATTGAGACTTACGAGTATGGTGATGCGAGACTAATGAGGCCATGGTCTCGGATGCCTGAGGGATTCCTTAGCCTGACCCGTAGAGGTTCAGGAGGTCTGGTGCTCCGCAGGCACGATGGCCCTCTCTCTGGTTCCTACTGCCAGGCTGGCTCACTGCACACAGCATGCTGAGGAGGGCGAGCATCGACAGACAGATGTGTTAGAGACTGCATTATCATCATATAGACAWGGCTTACCTCAGTACTGATCTGTGAGTAGATTTCTGTTGAGTAATTAAGATTTCCAATGTATTCAATACACATGGCAATAAAAAMGTATAATGGRTGTATTACMGTCCTGTATTATGGGACKAGCTCAGAGACTGAGGCTGTGTACCAAATGGCACCCTACTCCCACATAYCTCACTACTTTTGACCGGGCTGAACTATGTATGTAATAGGGTGGCATTTAGGATACCGATTGAGAGCATTAGGCCTAGACTTTACTGCTTTGTTTGTAGTTAGCGTAGTAGTAGTTTAAGGTCACCAGCCAGACAGTCTTGGGGGTTGCTGTGACCCCTCCAGCTGGAGAGCTGCCAACATGACATGGCTGACTGTGGCCGCCGGTGTGTTAAAATAACAGCAACATAACAAGCCATGTTTATGAAACCTGAATCTGTTCCAAATTCATTGAACCCCCTTTGCACATAATTCCTCTGGAATTTCTAACTCGAAACAGGATATTGTCTGGCTCTACTATATATCAACTAACTCCCTCCCTCGCAGCTAGTGTGTGTGTTGTCCATGTGTGTGCGTTGTGCATGTGTGTGTGTGTGTTATGCATGTGTGTATGTTGTGACTGGGGGGGTTCTTCTTCTTGGTTAGAGCCAAGTCTCACTTTCACAAGGTGGGTTTTATAAGAGGTCAGAGAGCAGAGCAGCCCAGCGCTGTGGAGGACTGAGCTGAAATCAAAGATCCAGACGCTCCCACGGGGAGGCCAGCATGGTAAGAGAGCGGCTTGTGTTTAACTAGTGGTAAAACCTCCACTGAAGGGAAATTTCATTACAGCTTCAGGTGGCCATTTTTCACTTAACCCCTGGTATATCCCACTGACCAGTCTACATAGCTGCAAGCCCCTCTGCTGGGACATTCTGTGACGCACACCCCTACACCAGCACGTACACAATATCTAAGGGGAAATGTGAATACTATGCTACCCTCACAGGGATACTCACAACTTCTCACAGATTCTGATAGAGGCTCTCTATCCATTGACACGTCTTTTTGGTTCTCCAGCATCTGAAAGACACACAAAAGATGATACGACTCAAAATCATGGACCAAAATGTTTGCTTGGGATTAAACACACTGAGATATAAATACAAACCTACAGGGTTTATATCTACTAAAGTCAAGTCATCGCTATTCCTACCTTGATCTGTTCTTTGAGGTATTCAGCTCMGGTCATTAGGCTCTTGATCTGCAAAGTGAGAGGTGGTGTTTAGTATGTAATCCATCTCCAGTCATCCACATTCTCCTTTCTATAACGTCTGGTGATGGTGATGATGAGGGTAGACCAAGGTGGATGGCTTCCTATAATGACCCTTTAAAAGACAGATCTGTTGTGGTAGAATAATCATCCTGACTGAGACAGAGGCGGCTGCATCCACCCAGACTCCCAACATTTTATATCATATTAACCTCAGCACCAAGGCTGTAATACTATAAAATCACACCCAAAGTAAGATTACAGCTGTAATATAAATGTATTAACCTTCCAACTAGATCAAGGCTGGTGTTCTTATATGATAAGCCCAGGCATATTGAACTGGGAATTACAGCCCTGAGTTAAGAAAGGCTGAACTGTGCTTTAGAGATGAACCAACACACATGGAGACCATTCCTAGCTGCAGTCGGGGCTCTTTGTGGTCTCGCACACATGCTTTCGATCTGCAGTCCTCCCCAGCGTTCGATTATTATAGCCGCATCTGAATTTACTTAAGCCAAGCGCCCATAAAACTTCAAATAGGGAGGTCTATGAGACCAGGTTTAAATCTCTCTCCCTCTGGGGTTTGTTGTTGAAACATTGTTGTGTGTTGTTGACCTGGTTGCTTGCAAAACAAATGCTCAAAACATGAAAGAATAACTTTCCTTTACCACTGAATATTAATACAGTCAAACTAATTGAAGTAACTGCTGTAAGAGTATAACCTCTCCAACTAAATGTCAAGGCTTAGCTATTTCACCTGACCATTGCTAGTGCAGTGGATACCATTATAGTGTCATATGACTGATATTTGTATAGATTTTTTTATTTAACCAGCTAGGCCAGTTGAGAACAAGTTCTCCTTTACAACTGCGACCTGGCCAAGATAAAGCAAAGCAGTGCGACACAAACAACAACACAAAGTTACACATGGAATAAACAAACATACAGTCAATAACACAATAGAAAAGTCTATTTACAGTGTGTGCAAATGTAGTAAGATTAGGGAGGTAAGGCAATAAATAGGCCATAGTGGCGAAATAATTACAATTTAGCAATTAAACACCGGAGTGAAAGATGTGCAGAACATGAATGTGCAAGTAGAGATACAGGGGTGCAAAGGAGCAAAAAATAAATAACAATATGGGAATGAGGTAGTTGGGTGGGCTATTTACAGATGTGCTATGTACAGGTGCAATGATCGGTAAGCTGCTCTGACAGCTGATGCTTAGTGAGGGAGATATAAGTCATCAGCTTCAGTGATTTTTGCAATTCGTTCCAGTCATTGGCAGCAGAGAACTGGAAGGAAAAGCAGCCAAAGGAGGAGTTGGCTTCGGGGATGACCAGTGAAATATACCTGCTGGAGTGTGTGCTACGTGTGGGTGCTGGTGACCAGTGAGCTGAGATACGGCGGGGCTTTACCTAGCAAAGACTTATAGATGACCTGGAGCCAGTGGGTTTTGCGACAAATATGAAGCTTGGGCCAGCCAACGAGAGCATACAGGTCGCAGTGGTGGGTAGTATATGGGGGATTGGTGACAAAACGGGTGGCACTGTGATAGACTACATCCAATTTGCTGAGTAGAGTGTTGGAGGCTATTTGGTAAATGACATCGCCGAAGTCTAGGATCGGTAGGATAGTCAGTTTTACGAGGTTATGTTTGGCAGCATGAGTGAAGGAGGCTTTGTGCGAAATAGGAAGCCGATTCTAGATTTCATTTTGGATTGAGATGCTTAATGTGAGTCTGGAAGGAGAGTTTACAGTCTAACCAGACACCTAAGTATATGTAGTTGTCCACATATTCTAAGTCAGAACCGTCCAGAGTAGTGATGCTAGACGGGCAGGCGGGTGTGGGCAGCGATCGGTTGAAGAGCATGCATTTAGTTTAACTTGCATTTAAGAGCAGTTGGAGGCCACGGAAGGAGTGTTGTATGGCATTGAAGCTCGTCTGGAGGTTTGTTAACACAGTGTCCAAAGAAGGGCCAGAAGTATACAGAATTGTGTCGTCTGCGTAGAGGTGGATCAGAGAATCACCAGCAGCAAGAGTGACATCATTGATGTATACAGAGAAAAGAGTCAGCCGAGAATTGAACCCTGTGGCACCCCCATAGAGATTGCCAGAGGTCCGGACAACAGGCCCTCTGATTTGAGACACTGCTCTATCTGAGAAGTAGTTGGTGAACCAGGCGAGGCAGTAATTTGAGAAACCAAGGCTGTTGAGTCTGCCGATAAGAATACGGTGATTGACAGAGTCGAAAGCCTTGGCCAGGTCGATGAAGACGGCTGAACAGTAACCGATGGCGGTTATGATATCGTTTAGGACCTTAAGCGTGGCTGAGGTGCACCCATGACCAGCTCAGAAACCAGATTGCATGGCGGAGAAGGTACGGTGGGATTCGAAATGTTCGATGATCTGTTTCTTAACTGGCTTTCGAAGACTTTAGAAAGGCAGGGTAGGATAGATTTTTAAAATTCTACCTTTATTTAACTAGGCAAGTCAGTTAAGAACAAAATCTTATTTCAATGACGGCCTAGGAACAGGACAGAACAACAGATTTTTACCTTGTCAGCTCGGGATTCGATCTTGCAACCTTTCGGTTACTAGTCCAACGCTCTAACCACTAGGCTACCTGCCTCACCTTATAGGTCTGTAACAGTTTTGGTCTAGAGTGTCTCCCTCTTTGAAGAGGGGGATGACCGCGGCAGCTTTCCAATCTTTGGGGATCTTGGACGATACGAAAGAGAGGTTGAACAGGCTAGAAATAGGGGTTGCAACAACTGTGGCAGATCATTTTAGAAAGAGAGGGTCCAGATTGTCTAGCCCAGTTGATTTGTAGGGATCCAGATTTTGCAGCTCTTTCAGAACATCAGCTATCTGGATTTGGGTGAATGAGAAATGGGGGAGGCTTGGGCAAGTTGCTGTGGGGGGTGCAGAGCTATTGACCAGGGTAGGGGTGGCCAGGTGGAAAGCATGGCCAGCCGTAGAAAAATGCTTAATGAAATTCTCGATTATCGTAGATTTATCGGTGGTGATAGTGTTTCCTAGCTTCAGTGCAGTGGGCAGAGGAGGTGCTCTTATTCGCCATGGACTTTACAGTGTCCCAGAACTTTTTGGAGTTTGTGCTACAGGACGCAAATTTCTGTTTGAAAAAGCGCAGGGGCTATTTGATGCTAATGCAGTACGCCACAGGATGTTTTTGTGCTGGTCGAGGGCAGTCAGGTCTGGAGTGAACCAAAGGCTATATCTATTCTTAGTTCTACATTTTTTGAATGGGGCATGCTTATTTAAGATGTTGAGGAAAGCACTTTTAAAGAATAAACAGGCATCCTCTACTGATAGAATGAGGTCAAAATCCTTCCAGGATACCCGGGCCAGGCGAATTAGAAAGGCCTGCTCACTGAAGTGTTTTAGGGAGCGTTTGACAGTGATGAGGGGTGGCCGTTTGACCGTGGACCCATTACGGATGCAGGCAATGAGGCTGTAATTGCTGAGATCCTGGTTGAAGACAGCAACGGTGTATTTAGAGGGCAGGTTGGTCAGGATGATATCTATGAGGGTGCCTGTGTTTACGGATTTAGGGTTGTACCTGGTAGGTTCCATAATAATTTGTGTGAGATTGAGGGCATCTAGCTTAGATTGTAGGACGGCCGGGGTGTTAAGCATATCCCGGTTTAGGTCACCTAACAGTACAAACTCTGAAGATAAATGGGGGGCAATTAATTCACATATGGTGTCCAGGGCACAGCTGGGGGATGAGGGGGGTCTATAACAAGCGGTAACAGTGAGAGACTTATTTCTGGAAAGGTGGATTTTTAAAAGTAGAAGCTCGAACTGATTGGCCACAGACCTGGATACCATGACATAGCCTGCAGGCTATCTCTGCAGTAGATTGCAACTCCACCCCCTTTGGCAGTTTTATCTTGGCGGATAATGTTATAGTTAACATGCAATAAACCAAGGCTTTTACGGTTACAGAAGTCAACAAATGATAGCGCCTGGGGAATAGGGGTGGAACTGGGGGCTAGGTTAACCTCTACATCACCAGAGGAACAGAGGAGGAGTAGGATAAGGGTACTGCTAAAGGCTATAAGAACTGGTCGTCTAGTGCGTTGGGGACAGCGAATAAAAGGAGCAGATTTCTGGGCGTGGTAGAATAGATTCAAGGCATAATGTACAGACAAGGGTATGGTAGGATGTGAGTACAGTGGAGGTAAACCTAGGCGTTGAGTGACGATGAGAGAGGTTTCGTCTCTGGAGGCACCAGTTAAGCCAGGTGAGGTCTCCGCATGTGTGTGGGGTGGGACAAAGGAGTTATCTAAAGCATTTTGAGTGGGACTGAGGGCTCTACAGTGAAATAAAAACAGTAAGAACTAGCCAAGACAGCAGTAGACAAGGCATATTGACATTAGAGAGAGGCATAAAGCAATCACAGGTGTTGATCAGGAGAGCTAAGACAACAACGGGTAAATGGCGATGAACGGGCAGAGCGGGTCAATTAGGTACATACAGGACCTGAGTTCGAGGCTGGGGCCGACAAGTAAACAAAATGACCTATTATTGAAACAGTCCAGGGGGCATCAGCTGTGTAGCCGAGTGATCATAGGGTCAAAAGAGCAGCAATAGGTGAGTCAGGGTGCAGTTCAGTAGTCACTACTATTCTAGGCGAGTAGGGGACACAGCGTTCAGAAAAGCTAGCGGGCCGGGGCTAGTAGATGGTTCTTCGGCGACATCGTAACAGAATAGCCTGTTGAGACCACATTGGGCGATCACGTCGGCAGTCCAGTCGTGATGGATCGGCGGGGCTCCGTGTCGACAATAAAGGGTCCAGGCCAATTGGCAAAGGAGGTATTGTAGCCCTAGAATTAGCTGGTATATGGGTGATATATGTACACCAAACTGCAATGTCACTGATCTACTACGTTCGTAGCTTTTATTCAGGGAAACATTCAGGTGACTACCAGAGAATACTCCTGGGTGTTGCGTCCCAGATATAGCTGTGCTTGTTTGGTCTCAGAGACCTGTTTGTTTGTATGTCTTCAGGTGCTCTGTGCTGTTACGGCGAGCACTGAACCAGGTGTCTCCTCACCCCCTTACCTCACATTCCTCACCAAAACCCTCTCATCCACCTCACCCCCAGTAACTCACCTCAACCCTCTCATCCACCTCACCCCCAGTAACTCAGATCACCTTCTCACCTAAAACCTCTCATCCACCTCACCCCCAGTAACTCACCTCACAGTGGAGCAACTCTCTCCGGCGCCCCTGGCCTTCAGCTGGAAGACAGACATAGAGGGGGAGGAGTGGGAGAAAGAGAAGGAAGGAGGGAGGGTGGAGAGAATATAAAGAGATTGATCACTGCTCTCCCAATCACCATGTTTGCACAAGAGTGGGTAATTTACCGAGCCAGTTTGGTTGTGATAGCCCACTGAGGCTCAGGGGGAACCCTTGAAACTGAAGCAGTCTTTCTTCAATTAGCCTGCCTGAGGAGGAGGGGAGCAGTTCTCCAGCAGCAAGGCATTCTGGGAAGGGAATGTAATCAACCAAAGGCTATAGCGAGACAAAAGGGACAATGTTTTCTCCTACAATCCCCTTGGTCTCGCTGACGTGCCACGGTCCCGTTCCCCCTGATCCATCAGATGATTTAACGACTCAAGCCGTCTCTTCTCTATTAAGACAGATAATAGTTTTTATTTGTTTCCAGTGTGTAATAACATTGAGAAATGAACTGTTGGGCTCTCAATGGAAACCAGATGGCAGCGAGCGGCTCTATACCACACACAGGGCGCTGGCACCAGGTCTCATCCACAGCTCAAAGCCACATCTTGCTCCAGCTCCACCATCATCATCCCTATCCCGCCTGCCTGCCTCGCCTCCCTCCGCCATTAGGACCATCTCCCAGATGAGGTCATGTGGAGTCAGGGCTAATAGAGACCAGGCCACAGCCTAGAGGAGTCTAGTCCACATACACTGAGCCAGAGCAAAGGCAGCCAGAGCGCCGAGGAGAGGAGACCATTATGGGCCACCACTGCCACCGTCTCTCTTTAATAACAATAACAGCCAGCCAAAACTGAGGGCTGGAGACACAGCAGGCACTCAGGTCAGGCTCTGCTGCGGTCTCTGATGTAATAGCCTCTTAATTCTGGAGATTGAATTCCGGTGCTACTCCCGGACTCCCCGCAGGGTTGTAAAATCACACCTGTGTTTATTAGAGTCCATGCAGCAGACGCTGTATGTGGCATAGATGACTGACTCATTGTTTTCCCCATCTAAAGGACTAATATAGTCTATGTGGGATTGTCAGTGAGCAGACCTTACCTGCCAGGGCTAGCAGTAGTTCTCCCAGACTCTGCTGGTACAGAGCCAGTGTATCATGATCCTCTATCCCATTCTCTTCCTGGAATGGAATACAAGTGTGTTATGAAAAGGAAGACATCCCACTATGGTATAGTAGTCCACTWTCAAGAAAGCCCCCAGATCCCATAGCACAGCCTTCACTGTAGCGGTAGCCTTCAATCCATCCTGCTGTAGACAGCATCTACAAGCCACTACCACCCTCCCAGCTCTCTCACTCCTCTCTGGTAGTCTCCCCAGAGCTCCATCATCATGCCCTGCCCTGCTCATGGTACCCAGTCCCCTCAGCTTACCATGGCGATGGCTGTAGATGCCAGCTCCAGAGCAGCCAGCACCCGTGGTTGGTCACGGGACATCTCTGAGAAGGGGACAGAGAGTGAGAGAGAGTAAGGGTTGGACCTGAGGCCTTCTCAGAACACCGCTTCTAGGTACTTTTCAATACCCAGTTACACTTGATAACGTGCTCCTTCTGAGTCTTATGAATGTGTTATCAAGTCCTTACGAAGGTTCCCTTCAAATAAAGTAGTGTTTAAATTAGGTCCTCTATACAAGGGTCATGAAATATGGTATCCATGATGTACAACGGGTAAAGTTAGCTGTATTACCTCTCAGGATGTCTCTGGTGGACTTGAACTGCTCAAAGCAGAGGCTGTTGTCTGCAGACACCAGAGCTTTCAGCCCCTCTGCCCTGGACACGTACTGACTAACCTGCAGTAGGGGTTTATATTGCTGTCATTCACTTCATTCTATGATGTCATCCATAGCATGTGTTTTTCATCCATGCCATATGTTATTCAAATAATTTCAGTCTAGCCTTTGGGGTACAAAAATACAATAGACCAAATATACTTATGTACTCTGTACCTTTTTCCTGAGGGCATCTTTACGCAGTCTGTCTGTTTCATCTGGAAAGGGGAGAGAAGATACATTTCTTAGACAGTTACCAATAGTGTTCTGATTATGTCATCTCCAGTTCTGTGAGCTTGTATCACTTTTCAGTTGATGTTGGACTGTGGTACAGAATTAGACATTATATAGATGAGAGACCTGAGAGAAGTTGTTATTGTGGCAGGTAGGGGCTGTGCATGTTGCTCTTACAGTGAATGGCAGGGACAAAGTGTTCCAGTGCGCTGCAGTACAGAGACAGGGCAGCTGATCTATCCCCCTCCTGGTCCTTCTGAACAGCTTTCAGGACCAGATCCTTCTGCAAGAGGAGACAAACAGCGAGTCACACCAATACATCTAACTCTCTCTCACACACCCGCATGCACCCGAACACACACACACACACACACACACCGCTTTCCCCAGGCTCTCTTCGTTGGGCATGTGCTCGAGGTCCACCCAAGGGTGGGAGAAGAACTGAGTGAAGGTGAGGCGGGTGTCAGGGTCCCTGTCCAGCAGCCGCAGCAGTAAGTCCCTGCAGTTCCTGGACACTCTGGCCCCTGCAGGCAGCTGAGACACACAACACAACCAGAGAACCACAATGTTTTTATAAGAAGTTGCACACATACTTTGTGTTATCCTTGATGATTTTAAATGCAGTTGTGCACTTGTGGCTGGAATTACATTTTTTTAAATTGTCTAATAAATTATATCTATCTTCCAACTAATTACACTCTGTCCTGACCACTGGATTGAGGAGGAGACTGTAGAACCCACTCCAGCACAGGAGTGTCCCTTCCAATAAGAAAGCACTGCGAGATAAGGTTTATTGGGCAAGTGTGCCACCCTGTGGTGGCAAATATACTCACAGGGGAAAGAATGATTCTTCTAACAGCAGTCACAGAATGAACAATCAATGCTACCACACATTTCTTTAAATAGATGTAATAGAGCTTACCTCGATGGGCTTGTCACTGCGGATCTTCTCCTCCAGTTCAGCATAGGATCTGGAGGCAAATGGTGCCCGGCCAAATAGTGTCTCTACATACAGAAGTAAGAACAACAAATAAATGATAAGAATAAGTGAGAAAGCAATATAAACTTAAACCATCTTTGGCATTCAAAGCGGTAACGTTGAAGTTTGATGTCACTGAAATGTCTGGTTTGTGCTTAAGAAAGCATAGAGTGTTCTTGAGGGGATAGTGTTCTATTTAATTGCACGAAGAGATGAGATAGTTATCCATTTAAATCTGTGCTCTTACCATACAGGATGACTCCCACAGACCAGAGGTCGACCCTMGAGTCATACTGCCGTCGACACACCATCTCAGGGGCCATGTAGAGAGGAGAGCCCCTCAGAGCACTCTGCTCATCCCACGGAGACATGTAACTCGCAAAGCCAAAATCTGACAACAGCATAGGGCAAAAATGTTTCAGTGCAAAGTGCACTAGACTAGTCTCAGTCAAGACTGTGATACACCTGGTAATACTTGGAGCAGCATTACAAAATCCTCTAATGCATGATTCAGTGGTGCAACTGTTGCATTCCATCATTTTAAATGTCACAACTGAAAAGCGCAGAGACAGTGCCACCAATAACCTCTGGCATATTGGCACTGCTATGATTTCGCAGCTATGATTCATATCACAGTCCCATGGTGATGAAATGCAAGAGATTAATAAAGATAGAAATGTGACCATAAGGAATACTGTATGTAAGTGTGATTGCGGCACTTGCCAGTGTGCTGTACCTGCTAGTTTAAGAACAGAACCATTGAGCAGAATGTTCTGGGGTTTCAGGTCCAGATGGGAGATGTTATGATTATGGAGAAACTGAAGTGCGCAGGCTGTTTTCAGACATGTAGCAAGAGAAGAGAAAGTAAGAGAGAGAGTGCCTTATTGGTGTTGGTCCCACCATTTTTTGTTATATGTATACTTTGACAATGTAAGTAATATAACTTGCCACGTCAATAAAGTCTGATTGATTTCAGTGGGAGAGAGAGAAAGAGAGAGAGAAAGAGAGAGAGATAGTGGGAGAGAGAGAGAGAGAGAGAGTGGGAGAGAGAGAGAACTGCTCAACATCATTAAATAGTGCTCTAAATAATGTAGGTTACTTATACCCAACGCACCACTGACTCTGGTGTGACTCACCTATCTGCTGCAGGAAGAGCCGAGCCACCCTCTCAGGTAGCAAGCGCCTACTGTGGATGAAACGGGACAGGTCCCCACCAGAACACCACTCCAGGATCAGATAGATGTTRTCACTGTCCCACTGACCAATGGCYGAGAACAGGATRAGACTCAATTCACTCAGACAAGGATATGAAATGTAGCCTGCTGAGTCCCAGATCAGTTTGTGCTSTCTTGTCTGYSAAGCAATGTGGGAGTCAGGWTAGCCTYTATGAAATGTACTTATATGAGTGGGGATGGGCTGYWTAAATATTAAACTGATTGTAAACCTGYAAGTCCTTCAGCTGAACAATGTGAGGGTGGCGAACAGTTTTCAGGATCTCTATCTCAGTCAGCAGGTTCTCCATAGACACCTTGTTCAGACTCTTCTTCCCAACCACCTTCACTGCCACCACCTCCCGGTTGTCCCCCTGTACACACAGATCCAGAAGACTGAACAATGCTCTAGTCTGGGACATGACATCAGTTTGMAWGRCAGGCTACAGYGCCAGTRTCAAAACTSTCATTTCTATTAYGGAAGTTGCTACTATTTACTTGTGTTGTTTATGCAAGTAGTTGTGCTTATAGGCTAGCTAGTAGCTAGCTAACTCGGTCTGCAACGAATGGCGTACCTTTCTGTAGGCTTTGTAAACTGTCGCATAGGTGCCACTGCCCAGCCTCTCTGTGAGAATGAAATTAGCCAGTTTCGGTGGGGCGAAGCTCGAAGCCATGATGATGATGATGTTCACAGTTGCATCAAAGTTGCTGTGGACCCCTTCACTGCTGCAAAATGCACTAGAACATATATAGATGAAGTTGGTCTATATCATTCAAATTTAGCCACAAAAGCAATGCCTATATCTGACCAGACTGAAGTGAAACAGGAACGTCTACAATAATGGCTGTTGCAGCTAGGTGCTAGCTAGTACGGTATTACATAGGATATGTTGAGCTGACTTGCTGTTACCTAGCAAGCAATTATTTTTCAACTCAGCCCATCTTCTATACTTCTCAGAAATGTGTATATTTAGACAAATATTTACCGTTATTCAAGTATAAATACTGCCGAATTTGCAGAATGATTCTTCTTCTTCAAAGTTGTATTGACAGACTACACCTATTGGTGTATTGCCGCCACCTATTGTACAGGGTATTGACACCAAAAATATTTCAATTTCAGGAAGGGGGCGACATAAAACAACAAAAATCAAACAACCGTCCCACTCCTTCAGTTACATTCAAATCACATCAATACCGAGACTCCGGTGCCTGTGAGTTGCAGAATGATTGTTTACATTGCTAGCTAGCTCCACTGTGAACATGTTGTCAGCTGGCAAAACCCGTCAACTCGTCGATACTCCAAACCACGGCACATTTTTCTACTGCCCTCTATCGGTTTGATATTTAATACTCGGCCTTATCTAGAAGGCCTTATCTGTAAAGGCAATCCAGAGAAGACAACCTCACATTTATTGAAATAGTAACCAGTCATTGCTACAGTAAAACTCTTACTATGTATGTGGCTTTTACAATAGCAGCATCAAGCCGACATTAACTGACTGTTCTAAATGTGAAAGTTACAACACAAAACTAAAGCGCAAGAGGGCGCTATGACTCCATTCCCATTCACTGTTGATGACAGGAAGACCCTATTCCCAGTTGCTGATGAAAGAGAATAGTAATTTAAAGATGGCGGAGTGCATGGCAGCACGTTTGACCGCGCAAGAGAACCAGATAGAGCTTCTCACTCGGGAATTTAGCCTCCTACGAGACGGGCTAAATGGTGGTCCAGAGGTCGCCAGCATTCTCGCCAGTTCTCCGGAGCTGGAGAGCTTACGGAGCGAGAATGAGAAGCTCAAATTTCGTCTCGTGCACCTCCGCCGGGGTCTCCAGGAAGAGCTCGCCCTGGAGGGACAGGGCAAGAGGGGCACAAACAAAGGCCAGGAGAAGACAGGGAAAAAACAACAACAGCAACAACCAAAGAACCGCAATTATGATAATAATAAGGTAGCTAGCTAACCACCTTAGTGCATGTCAATTGTGTGGTTGTATGTGGCCTGTAGCTTGATAATTTGTAAGTCGCTCTGGATAAGAGCGTCTGCTAAATGACTTAAATGTAAATGTCCTAGTCCAACCAGTAGTTGCCTAGGGAGCCTATAGTGGTTACTAGATAGTGCAGATCGGGAGTAGGCGGAGACATTATCCAGCATCTGCCAGATAACAATACGGTCGTCACTAGCTTCCATGGCCACAAAGTCATGATTATGTCTAAACCCCGACCATTTATACAATGTATCTAATTAAAAACGACCACCCCCTCATCACTGTCAAACGCTCCCTAAAACACTAATGCGAGCAGGCCTTTCTAATCGACCTGGCCCGGGTATCCTGGAAGGATATTGACCTCATCCCGTCAGTAGAGGATGCCTGGTCGTTCTTTAAAAGTAATTTCCTCACCATCTTAAATAAGCATGCCCCTTTCAAAAGATGTAGAACTAAGAACAGATATAGCCCATGGTTCACTCCAGACCTTACTGCCCTCGACCAGCACAAAAACATCCTGTGGCGGACTGCACTAGCATCGAATAGTCCCCGCGATATGCAACTTTTCAGGGAAGTCAGGAAAGCAAAAGCTAGCTTTTTCAAACAGAAATTTGCAACCTGTAGGTAACTCCAAAAAGTTGTGGGACACTGTAAAGTCCATGGAGAATAAGAGCACCTCCTCCCAGCTGCCCATTGCACTGAGGCTAGGAAACACTGTCACCACCGATAAATCCACGATAAACGAGAATTTCAATAAGCATTTCTCTACGGCAGGCCATGCTTTCCTTCTGGCTACCCCTACCCCGGCCAAAAGCTCTGCACCCCCCGCAGCTACTTGCCCAAGCCTCCCCAGCTTCTCCCTCACCCAAATCCAGATAGCAGATTCCAGTCTATTACCAGTCTGTTCAACCTCTTTTGTATCGTCCGAGATTCCTAAAGATTGGAAAGCTGCCGTGGTCATCCTCTTCTAGACCCAAACTGTTACAGACCTATATCCATCCTGCCCTGCCTTTCTAAAGTCTTCGAAAGCCAACTTAACAAACAGATCACTGACCATTTAGAATCCCACCGTACCTTCTCCGCTGTGCAATCCGGTTTCAGAGCTGGTCACGGGTGCACCTCAGCCACGCTCAAGGTACTAAACGATATAACTGCCATCGATAAAATACAGTACTGTGCAGCCGTCTTCATCGACCTGGCCAAGGCTTTCGACTCTGTCAATCACCGTATTCTTATCGGCAGACTCAACAGCCTTGGTTTCTCAAATGACTGCCTCGCTGGTTCACCAACTACTTCTCTGATAGAGTTCAGTGTGTCAAATCGGAGGACCTGTCGTCCGGACCTCTGGCAGTCTCTATGGGGGAACCACAGGGTTCAATTCTCGGGCCGACTCTTTTCTCTAAATATCAACGATGTCGCTCTTGCTGCGGGTGATTCCTTGATCCACCTCTACGCAGACAACACCATTCTGTATACATCTGGCTCTTCTTTGGGCACTGTGTTAACAAACCTCCAAACGAGCTTCTATGCCATACAACACTACTTTCGTGGCCTCCAACTGCTCTTAAACGCTAGTAAAACAAAATGCATGCTCTTCAACCGATCGCTGCCCGCACCCGCCCGCCCGACTAGCATCACTATGGACGGTTCTGACCTAGAATATGTGGAGAACTACAAATACCTAGGTGTCTGGCTACTGTAAACTCTCCTTCCAGACTCGTATTAAGCATCTCCAATCCAGAATTAAATCTAGAATCGGCTTCCTATTTCGCAACAAAGCCTCCTTCACTCACGCTGCCAAACATACCCTCGTAAAACTGACTATCCTACCGATCCTAGACTTTGGRGATGTCTTTCACAAAATAGCCTCCAACACTACTCAGCAAATTGGATGCAGTCTATCACAGTGTCATCCGTTTTGTCACCAAAGCCCCATATACCACCCACCACTGCGACCTGTATGCTCCCGTTGGCTGGCCCTCGAGCTCTGCCGTATCTCAGCTCACTGGTCACCATAACAACACCCACCCGTAGCACACGCTCCAGCAGGTACATCTCACTGGTCATCCCCAAAGTCAACACCTCCTTTGGCTGCCTTTCCTTCCAGTTCTCTGCTGCCAATGACTGGAACGAATTGCAAAAATCTCTGAAGTTGGAGACTTATATCTCCCTCACTAACTTTAAGCATCAGCTATCTGAGCAGCTTACTGATCGCTGCAGCTGTACACAGCCCATCTGTAAATAACCCATCCAACTAGTTACCTCATCCCCATATTGTTTTTATTTACTTTTTTTGCTCTTTTGCACACCAGTATTTCTACTTGCACATCATCATCTGCACATCTATCACTCCAGTGTTCATTTGCTAAATTGTAATTGCTTCGCTACTGTGGCCTATTTATTGCCTTACCTCCTTACTCCATTTGCACACACTGTATATATATTTTTCTATTGTGTTATTGACTGTACTTTTGTTTATCCCATGTGTAACTCTGTTTTTTGTCTCACTGCTTTGCTTTATCTTGGCCAAGTCGCAGTCGTAAATGAGGACTTGTTCTCAACTGGCCTACCTGGTTAAATAAAGGTTAAATCAAAAATGTGATTTTAGACCTAACCACGCTGCCAACCTTTTGCCTAACCCTCCCCTGCCCCTGGTCTTGAAATAGGTTGACAACTCGGTGTGTAGTCCACTGAACATGCTTATGGAACATCATATGGCTATAAGACAACAGTTTTTTTATTGTGGTTTACACTAAGTAGAATGTCAATAACAATATTTGCATGTTTTTGTTCACATATTAACCAAACCTTTGAATATACACCTCTGTGCAGGCAGCAACTCATGAGACCAAACCTGTTGTTGATAAGGAGAAGCCAGAGAACAACAAGAAGAAGGCACAGGGAGGGGGTGGTGGCAGAGAGGTAATGATTAGGAACATTACCTCCCAAAGGTTCAATATCCCATACATCTATTCTAGAAGTCCATGCATGCATGCAAGCGCTCCTTCAAGTTGTGCAATATCCTTACCAATACCCAAATAATTCCCCCCAGTTTCTTTCCATAAGTTCCTATAAATCACCATGTTAGTCTTTCCCCGCTGAAACCGTGGCCTGGTACATCTCAGAGCGCATGCGCTGTATGAGGAGCTGAAAAAGGAGAGCGATGCCCTGCTGGCCAGGAGAGCTGCAGACGCAGCCCATCACTGTGCTGCCAGATGGAGCTGGAGGGTCGGTGGGTCACTGGTCACTCTCCTACCAGCTGGCCTGTGCATCAGGTGAGGGATCTGGAGCTTATCTTGGACCATAATATCCCTGTCCCATATCTTTTTTAGCTGTGCAGTCAACTCCTAATTGGCCATTGTACTGGCAAAACATATTCATTACGAAGGTTGGCGCATAAGACAAATTTTGGAACCAGGTTATAGGGAGGATCATGATGTTTACTGGGAGCATTAGTTGCACCCCTGCTGTCTTTGCCATTTGTTTGTATCAGCACATCGAGTCAGCTATTGTTGGATGGTGGTACAATACTTATTTTCTCTAGTCAGGCGCTTGGCTGACAATGCGTGATTTCCCGGGTGAAACGGGGACCTGATAGGGATCCTGGTAGACGATAGGAGTTGGCTTTCTAAATGGAGAACTGCGACACTTTGGACAGATGATGCGCCTTGTGCACTCACAGACCGAATCCACACAGGCTGTGAGTATAATAGTGCCCCTCTGGGTCTTCTATACTCTCTCTATATCTCTATACGTCTTTGTTCTTGAGGTAGTAAAAGAAGATGTTTGCAACTTTCCCTCTGTTTCAGGTGTATGATTTGCACTTCCACGTGGTCTCACATCCTTGGTGACGCGCCATGGAAAGCATTTCTATGCGGATGGCTGTCTGATGATATATGGAACCAGCACCCATTGAGATGCGGCTGCTACTATGACAATGGTTCCTCGATGGACCTCAGTAAGCATCTATCATTGTTAAGAAAAAAAAAGCTTCCAGTCTCCTTTTATGATTTAAGTAATGAGCAGCAAATGAAATACCTGAGCTGGTGTAGTGAGGTAGCCTATGCGGTGTTGTGTTACTGCAAGGGGTTCTGTTCTGACTCCTGTGTCCCTGTCCTGGCCAGGGTGTGAGTACACGAGTTTGAAGTACCTGGAGGCCGCGTGCAGGCATAGTCTGTGGTGAAGGAGAAAGACCCTTCGCGGTTAGGCTGGCAGGTCAGCAGGAATCTCTACTGAAGGATTGTTGGCAGGGTGAGATGGAGAGGATTCTCTACACTACATTGGCATCTTCTTCACACCCTCTTGTGAAAGATTGTAGTCGGATATATAATATAATTTTTTATAGATGTATTCCTTGTTCTCTCTTCGGGTTGTTTGAGTAGATCAGCAGAAATTGGTATTTATTTTTTTTCCCAATCTGTTTGCATCCATATTTTCAGTACAACAAATTCAAGTGTCGCATTCTGAATGAGAAAGTCACCAACCCACTACAACAGTCTACAGGTAGCAGCTCTTGATGTTTAGTTGTAAATCACAGAATATTATTTGGTGTACAGCAAATATTCAGTAAGACTGGTTTAACATGTTGGTGAATTTGAAGAACAGAAATAGGACTGCACTCCAGTAAAATAAACTTAAAATTGACATTTTCTTATCGCTGCACAAACGTTTCGGGGTATGAGCCCTTCAGCGTGCAAGGCAATAGCAATCAATGTCACACCAACAAGACCACACAGGTGGGCATAATTATAAATTCAGCCAGTATTGGCCCAATCAAGAGATCGCAGCAGAGGGAGCTTTGGGGGAAACGTGACAATCAAATATAGATCTATAGACACACAGTACAAATACATGATGTCATTACCTACATATTTGGCATATTTATAACCTACCACAAAAAAAACAAGAAGACCACTCCTCATTAAGGCGTGCTGGGGATAGAGTGGTCAAGCGGTCTATCCAATATGTCTCTCATTGGAGAGGTAATTGACCCCTATCTCCTCCCATACGTGGTGCTTTCACCAATTCAATGCCTATATAACGTAATGCACTTATTAGTTCATGATTATGGCTGTTGAAATTTCTGGCAACAGGTAATTKTTTTTCCATCATGGTTTCGAATGGAGCTCTTATGCTCACATATCCTTGTCTTAGGTTCATGTTTGGTCTTACCCACAACATTAAAGTTACAGGAACACACTTAAGTAGATATACAACATATTTTGTGTTACATGTTATTCTACCTCAAACCTTTATCCTCCCACTCGAATGGGGATGGATAAGAGTTCCCTCTGATCATGGCATAACAGTGCACAGTTGTGACAAGGAAACTGCCATCGGAATGATGAAATGCAACTCTTTTTTTATTAGGCAAATCTGACCATACTAAACAATCCCTTTAAATTTGAGTGTCTCTTATAGCAAGACCTCGGGAGGAATTCAAACGCTTTGCCAAAGCTGGGGTCGCTGTGTAATATGTGCCAAACTCTATTAACCACTTCCTTGATCGACCTTGAAATGGAACTGAAGGTGGACACAAAAGTTAAGAGGGAGGAGAGGGATTCCTTTGACGTGGTTGCAATAATGCATTCCACTCAGCTTGTCTTACTCTCTTAAGGGAATTTTCCAATAATTCTTCTTTATACCCTCTTGTTTTGAATCATTCACATAAATCTTTGGAATGTACATCAAATTCTAAATCGGTCACAAATGTGAAGGATTAGGCTTTCATATATTATGGTAAACTATTTTTTAATGAATTTGAAGACCCTCACTGGTCCATGCCCTGCTAAAATGAGTTTTCTACTGTTTTAGATGTGGGCCTCTGATAGACCTGTGTCGTGGGCCCCATGTAAGACACACAGGAAAGATTAAAGCCTTGAAGATCTACAAGGTATGTGACGTGACGCACACACAGACTACAATATCCAATCATTTCTTAAGCTGAAAAACAGTGTCACAGTATCTGCTCTCCGCTCCACTCCTTTCCTGTAATATCGACAGAACTCTTCTACGTACTGGGAGGGCCGTTCGGACATGGAGACCCTGCAGCGTATCTACGGCATCTCCTTCCCAGACTCCAAGATGCTGAAGGAGTGGGAACGCTTTCAGGAAGAGGCTAGGAACAGAGACCATCGGAAGATTGGAAAGGTCAGTCCTCACTGTGGGGGGGGGTCACTTTGGGAGTTGACTGAGGAAGACTATTTAGTTGGTTTTGGTTTCTTAACACAGCCATTGAAAGAGACCCTCAATTAATATAATGATATATGTTCATATATGCTGAACAAAAATAGAAATGCAACATGTAACAATTTCAAAGTTTTTGTTGAATTACATTTCATATAAGGAAATCGGTCAATTGAAATAAATAAATAAATTATGCCCTAATTTATGGATTTCACATGACTGGGCAGGGGCGCAGCCATGGGTGTGACTGGGAGGGCAGAGGTCCACGCACTGGGGAGCCAGGCCCAGTGCGTGAACCTTTTCCCCCCCCCACAAAAGGGCTTCATTACAGACATACTTTTTGGGGATCTTTTTAACTCACTTTTATCCAAAGTGAGTTACAGAACTGCCAACATTGAAAGTGACAAATCACTCTAATTTACTCTGTATTTTACAAACCGACCTAAAGGCGCCAGCAAGCTTCAGTTCGCCTGGTGGCTAGACCTTCGCTTGGAAAACGAGAAAAAAGTGGAAATTAACTCAGCAAAAAAAGAAACGTCCTCTCACTGTCAACTGCGTTTATTTTCAGCAAACTTAACATGTGTAAATATTTGTATGAACATAAGATTCAACAACTGAGACAAACTGAACAAGTCCCACAGACATGTGACTAACAGAAATGGAATAATATGTCCCAGACCACACCGCCCCAGACCATGACGGACCCTCCACCTCCAAATCAATCCCGCTCCAGAGTACAGGCCTCGGTGTAACGCTCATTTCTTCGACGATTAACGCGAATCCGACCATCACCCCTGGTGAGACAAAACCGCGACTCGTCAGTGAAGAGCACTTTTTGCCAGTCCTGTCTGGTCCAGCGGCAGTGGGTTTGTGCCCATAGGCGACGTTGTTAGGCGTCTCACAGTACAGACATTGCAATTGCAATGCAAAAATGTGCATGAAAACGAGTRGTCTCTGGTTGAATGACAAAGAATTTATTGACGTATCCCTAAAGTTGACCACTCATGGACGAAGGGGCACATACTTCGGCTTCCGAAGTTCGGCTGGTCTCAAAAAAATGTTGTGCCCAAACAGCCGAAAAAACCCTTACCAAAGTCCAAAACGAAAAAAACATCATAATGTCTTCATAATATATGCACAAACTCTTCGGAACTTTCGACTAGGAAGTATGCGGACACTTTACGCACTGCATGCTTACTGTTGTTGCTTGGTTGTTCCTGTGGGGGGTGCTGTGTGTCTAACTGCATGATGTATCAGTGAGTCATACTATGTGAGCTCCAGCTGGTCCTCAGGCAGGCTGGATCTATCCTCCCTGCAGGAGACACAGATGGCAGCAACCCCACGGCCCAGCCACAACTGATTACAACACAACACTGATCTCTATATTAAACCATGCTCACTGCTGCTTTTATTTTCATTGTTGTTATCCAGGGGGACAAAGTCTAAAGTAATTTTTAAACATGTTACTCCTATGATGGTGTGATCCTTTTCATTTAGAAGTTGAAGGTTTAGAAGTAGAGGACATGTCTGTGGGTGTCATTCATGGACAGATTTGCTGTCGTTTGATTTAACTTCTTCCCCACAGAGAGGATGAGCTGCCTCACTATCTGTAACTGTCAATCTGTGAAGTCTTTAAGCTTCCTCTCTGTTTGTCTCTACTGTACAACAGGAACAGGAACTGTTTTTTTTCCATGACCTGAGCCCTGGCAGCTGCTTCTTCCTCCCGCGTGGAGCCTACCTGTACAACACACTCACTGACTTCATCAGGGTAAGACGCGACCAACCAGCCTCAACCACCTACACCTGATCACAGCCAAAAGGCAGAGAAGCAATCTGTCCATCTTCTGCCAATATACAACAATACCCACCTGTAGAATTCACAATTACAGCATGTTCATGGACTACTTTGGTGCTTTATAACCATAGTAACCGAAAGGATGCTGAAGTTAAGTACCACTCAGTCTTGCTGTGATCTGGTGAATGTACTTTGCAGGAGGAATACTGTAGAAGAGGTTTCCAGGAGGTGGCCTCTCCTAACATCTATAACAGTAAGCTGTGGGAGACTTCAGGCCACTGGCAGCACTACAGCGACAACATGTTCTCCTTCCCAGTGGAGCAGGACGTCTTTGCACTGAAGCCCATGAACTGTCCTGGACACTGGTAGGTACATTGGTTTGGTATTGGGGCGATTTCCCTGACACGTTTTAAGCCTGGTCCTGGACTAAAAACCAACTCCGTGGCCTTGTAGTTAGTGTCCATCCTCCCTGAGGTTGGGAGTTTAATCCCCGGCCGAGTTATACCAAAAACTGTAAAAATGGGACCCAATGTGTCTGGACCCAATGTGTCTGCTTGGAACTCAGCATTAGGAGATAAGGCCCTGTAATAGACTAGCGTCCTCTACAGGGGGTGTACTTCTACATCAAGCTGCCTCACACTGCAGAAACAGGAGATGCAAGGCTACTTGATTACTTACTAGACTAAAAACCATGCTCAATGGAGAATATCCACTGAAATAACTTTATTCCAAGACTAGGCTTAACCTTTGTCTGGGAAACTGGACCTCCCTATATGTTATTGGTTAATATGAAGGTATGATGGCTTATAAGGAAGGTACTTTCAAAGCATTTATGTAACCTTAACTACTCCCATTGCTTCAACTGCATATCTTCTCATCCATCACCCTCTTTTTCCGTCCACATTCTCCTGGATCCTCCCGTTCTCTTCCTCAGTCTGATGTTCAGCCACAGACCTCGGTCGTGGAGGGAGCTGCCTCTGAGACTGGCTGATTTCGGGGTGCTCCATAGGAATGAGCTATCAGGGACACTGACCGGCCTTACGAGGGTGCGCCGCTTCCAACAGGATGACGCTCACATCTTCTGCACCATGGAACAGGTACAGTTGAAGTCGGAAGTTTACATACACCTAAGCCAAATACATTTAAACTCAGTTTTTCACAATTCCTGGCATTTAATTCTAGTAAAAATTCCCTGTCTTAGGTCAGTGAGGATCACCACTTTATTTTAAGAATGTGAAATGTCAGAATAATAGTAGAGAGAATTATTAATTTCAGCTTTTATTTCTTTCATCACAACAGTGGTCAGAAGTTTACATACACTCAATTAGTATTTGGCAGCATTGCCTTTAAATTGTTTAACTTGGGTTAAATGTTTCGGGTAGCCTTCAACAAGCTTCCCACAATAAATTGGGAGAATGTTGGCCCATTCCTCCTGACAGAGCTGGTGTAACCGAGTCAGGTTTGTAGGCCTCCTTGCTCATACACGCTTTTTCAGTTCTGCCCACAACTTTTCTATAGGATTGAGGTCAGGGCTTTGTGATGACCACTCAATACCTTGACTTTGCTGTCCTTAAGCCATTTTGCCACAACTTTGGAAGTATGCATGGGGTCATTGTCCATTTGGAAGACCCATTTGCGATCAAGCTTTAACTTCCTGACTGATGTCTTGAGATGTTGCTTCAATATAATATATATATATACATAATTTTTTCTCCCTCACGATGCCATCTATTTTTGTGAAGTGCACCAGTCCCTCCTGCAGCAAAGCACCCCCACAACATGATGCTGCCATCTCTGTGCTTCACGGTTGGGATGGTGTTCTTCGGCTTGCAAGCCTCCCCCTTTTCCTCCAAACATAACGATGGTCATTATGACCAAACAGTTCAATTTTTGTCTCATCAGACCAGAGGACATTTCTCCAAAAAGTACCATCTTTTGTCCCCATGTGCAGTTGCAAACCGTTAGTCTGGCTTTTTTTATGGCGGTTTTGGAGCAGTGGCTTCTTCCTTGCTGAGCCGCCTTCAGGTTATGTCGATATAGGACTTGTTTTATTGTGAATATAGACACTTTTGTACCTGTTTCTCTCCAGCGTCTTCAAATTTATTTATATAGCCTTCTTACATCAGTGATATCTCAAAGTGCTGTACAGAAACCCAGCCAAACCCCAAACAGCAAGCAATGCAGGTGTAGAAGCACGGGTGGCTAGGAAAAACTCCCTAGAAAGGCCAAAACCTAGGAAGAAACCTAGAGAGGAACCAGGCTATGAGGGGTGGCCAGTCCTCTTCTGGCTGTGCCGGGTGGAGATTATAACAGAACATGGTCAAGATGTTCAAATGTTCATAAATTACCAGCATGGTCAAATAATAATAATCACAGTAGTTGTCGGGGGTGCAGCAAGTCAGCACCTCAGGAGTAAATGTCAGTTGGCTTTTCATAGCCGATCATTAAGAGTATCTCTACCGCTCCTGCAGTCTCTAGAGAGTTGAAAACAGCAGGTCTGGGACAGGTAGCACGCTGTGAACAGGTCAGGGTTCCATAGCTGCAGGCAGAACAGTTGAAACTGGAGCAGCAGCACGGCCAGATGGACTGGGGACAGCAAGGAGTCATCACAAGGTCCTTTGCTGTTGTTCTGGGATTGATTTTGCACTTTTCGCACCAAAGTACGTTCATCTCTAGGAGACAGAACGCGTCTCCTTCCTGAGCAGTATGGCGGCAGCGTGGTCCCATGGTGTTTATACTTGCATACTATTGTTTGTACAGATGATCGTGGTACCTTCAGGCATTTGGAAATTGCTCCCAAGGATGAACCAGACTTGTGGAGGTCTACAATTTTTTTTCTGAGGTCTTGGCTGATTTCTTCTGATTTTCACATGATGTTAAGCAAAGAGGCGCTGAGTTTGAAGGGATGGCCTTAAAATACATCCACAGGTACACCTCCAATTGACTCAAATTATGTCAATTAGCCTAACAGAAGCTTCTAAAGCCATGACWTCTTCTGGAATTTTCCAAGCTGTTTAAAAGCACAGTCAACTTAGTGTATGTAAACTTTTGACCTACTGGAATTGTGATACAGTGAATAATCTGTCTGGTAACAGTAGTTGGAAAAATTACGTGTCATGCAAAAAGTAGATGTCCTAACGAACTTGCCAAAACTGTAGTTTGTCAACAAGAAATTTGTGGAGTGGTTGAAAAATGAGTTTTAATGACTCCAACCTAAGTGTATGTAAACATCCGACTTCAACTGTAGGTGACCAGACCAGCTATGGCTATTGAAGAGGAACATCTTATTAAAGTAGCTAGGTACTAGGGTTGGGGTCAACTTCAAATCAGGAAGTAAATGGACATTTCTGTTTCAATTTTCCTAATTTCTTCATGAAATGGAATTGACCCCAACCCTGCTGGGTACTTAACCTCATCGCCATTCAGATGACCCTCTGTATTCCCTTTCTCTCTCTTGCAGATTGAGTCTGAGATGAAGGGCTGTCTGGACTTCCTCCGCTGTGTCTATGATGTCTTTGGCTTCTCTTTCCAGCTGCACCTTTCAACCCGTCCAGAGAAGTACCTAGGAGATATCGCTATCTGGAACCAGGCTGAGAAGGTAGAATTAAACATGCGTGTCCATGAAATATTCCTGAAATGCCGCATAAAGAAACATAATTTAAAGGAAGAATAACCCAGGATGTATTTTGAAATGTATGTTAATTGATTCCCTCTGTTTAAAAGCAACTGGAGAACAGCCTGAATGAGTTTGGGGAACCATGGAAACTAAACCCCGGAGACGGTGCTTTCTATGGACCCAAGGTTTGTATTACAGCAGCTGATTATTTTCCTTCATATATTTTCTTCACCCCCGTTCAATTAAATAAGGTCTAGAATTCTCAGGAAATCAATTTAATTAAAGGTTTGTACTTGTTATAGCCATGATATTTCCCTGAAAAGATATTGCATTTTCCCTTCAGTTAAATAAGGTCTAAAACTCTCAGGAGGAAAACCATTGTAATATTTTGTTGCTGCCATTTCAGATTGACTCTACTCTACAGCTATCATAGATGCTATTGGGCCTGTATGCATCACACGTGCTCGCAACCATTCCCCTTACTCCGGGCGCTGTTCAACCTGCAACCTTCCACGCGTCGCTCGCGTTTGACACCTCACCTTTATAGTGATGCAGTCACTAATCAAACGTAGTCGGATCACTAATGCTAGTCTGTACTCCTCGTTAGTGAAGCCCACAGATACGCTTCATATCCCCTCCTTCAGTCATGCACTCTCATCCGAATCTACTGTGGTGACTAGACACAAGCTGGGACTTAATAAGTCCTTAAATAATTGGTAGTTTAAGAGGTTTGGACCCTTCGTTTCATATAATTAGAGAAAACATTATGAAGCTCTATAAAACAACTGTATAAATGTATTCAAGAAAGGTAAAAAAAAGAAGAAGTTTTATCTCGATGAGGTTAGTCTCATCGAGAATAAACATATTTTTTTTAACCTTTTTGAAATATAATTATACAGTTGTGTATAGAGCTAAAGGTAGAATAAATAATGGTTAAATACGTAGTTGTAATTGAGCATGAAGTGGTGCTGTGACTGATATTGATGTTGAATCCTGTGACATGCAGGAAGGACGGGGATGACCAAACGAAGCCGGTCATCATCCACCGGGCCATTCTGGGCTCTGTGGAGAGATGATAGCCATCCTCACTGAGAACTACGCTGGGAAATGGTGAGTAGCAAAGAGGACCAATTAATTTGTGTGTTACATAAGATGCAATCATCAGACGGAGAATCCGTTCATGTTATAAAGATGTTTTTTTTCTGCTCTTAAATTTCTGTGTGTGTGTGTGTGTTAGTGTTTTGATTTGCTACTATCCAGCCATATTGTGTTTCTTCTCCAGGCCCCTCTGGCTGTCCCACGTCAGGTGATGTTTGTACCTGTCAACCCTACCTGTGAAGAATATCCAAGAGGGTACCCTAGCCTTCTATTTCTGAAACTTGTCTCCTTTCATATTTCTACCGTTTATGATCAGGGCCGGATTAAGAAATCATAGGCCCTCCCCTTCCCGGCACCACCATTTTCCGTAAACCCAAATCTGTTAGCAAGATGCAAATTTTTTTTTCAATGCGCCGGTAAATTTACTGTTGACGAAAAAGCCTCTTTATTAATAAGCCATAATAACATTGCATGTGGCATGGGCTGTAAGCACAACCCCCACCTGTGGACGTCGGGCCCTCATACCACCCTCATGGAGTCTGTTTCTGACCGTTGAGCAGACACATGCACATTTGTGGCCTGCTGGAGGTCATTTTGCAGGGCTCTGCCAGTGCTCCTCCTTGCACAAAGGCGGAGGTAGCGGTCCTGCTGCTGGGTTGTGCCCTCCTACGGCCTCCTCCACGTCTCCTGATGTACTGGCCTGTCTCCTGGTAGCGCCTCCATGCTCTGGACACTACGCTGACAGACACAGCAAACCTTCTTGCCACAGCTCGCATTGATGTGCCATCCTGGATGAGCTGCACTACCTGAGCCACTTGTGTGGGTTGTAGACTCCGTCTCATGCTACCACTAGAGTGAAAGCACCACCAGCATTCAAAAGTGACCAAAACATCAGCCAGGAAGCATAGGAACTGAGAAGTGGTCTGTGATCACCACCTGCAGAACCACTCCTTTATTGGGGTTGTCTTGCTAATTGCTATAATTCCACCTTTTGTCTATTCCATTTGCACAACAGCATGTGAAATTTATTGTCAATCAGTGTTGCTTCCTAAGTGGACAGTTTGATTTCACAGAAGTGTGATTGACTTGGAGTTACATTGTGTTGTTTAAGTGTTCCCTTTATTTTTTGAGCAGTGTATAATAGGCTACAGTCGGCTACTAAATAAAATGTCCAGTGGCACAGTGACTCAACTAATGAAGATTAAACTATAAGCTACTCACGGTGATAGGCTATTGCCACGACGAGCACATCGGCTCTCTCAAGATAAGCTACTTTTAAAAACAGTGGTGCTGTTTGCTAAAAATTAGGAGTTGTTGAGAACAATTTCTTTCTATTGGTTCTACAGACAGATTAGTTTCCACTTTTCAGCAGTAGGCAAACTGTACGTTTTTCTCGCAATTGTATTTAGAAATTTGTAAAAGGCAAACCGACAACTGCAACCAACCATAGAAATATAATCCATAGATGGCAGTTCCCATTAGTCAGGACTGACGTCCATTGCTATTGTACCAATGAGTTTAACAGTCAAATTGCCAGGGTAAGAGGTTACAAACCCCTTCTATGGATTGTATGTCAATGGCCACAACGCAACAAGCTGTATATTTGGTGCTCATGCTGCCCAAGCTGATGCCTTCCTGACTATAGGCATACCGGTAACTGCCAAAATAAAGGAAACACTTGAGTAAAAGAGAGATACATAATAGTATATGTTATGGTGTGGGGTGCAGTTTCTTGGCATGGTTTAGGTCCAGTTGTTAAATCTATGCCAAGGCGCATTGTAGCTGTTCTGTCAGATTGTGGTGGCCCAACACACTTTTAAAACACTTTATGTTTGTGTTTCCTTTATTTTGGCAGATACCTGTATGTACATGTGATAAAAATAAATCCAGTTATTTTTTTAAACTGTTGATCCTCTATGGCTAAATTATGCTCTGTGGTGTATTTTTAAACATTGAGAGCGGTTCCTGTGGTTGGATACAAAAATTACGTACACTGAACAAAAATATAAACTGAACTATTTAAAAGATTTTACTGAATTACAGATCATATAAAGTAAGGAAATCAATCAAGTGAATTCATTAGGCCCTAATCTATGGATTTCACATTAATGGGAATACATATATCCATCTGTGGGTCACAGATAGCTTAAAAAAAGACCAGTCACATCTATTTATTTATGCAGTTACCCAATAAGGGCAGGGTCCCCCAGTTACCCACATGGACCCCTTACCTCCTCTCCTTCCCCATCTGATGATTAGCAGAGCGGCAGCAGCAGGCTGTCAACACTCATTGAGAGCGGGCTGATGAGTCCTATTGTGGTTGGCAGTTGCATTATCTTTTTTTTTGTTGATATACTACATGTGTATTATGTATTGTATTTTTGTTTTTTGTAAAAAAGTATATATATATTTGCCTCCTCTTGGGCCCCCCATGGGCCTGGGCCGAGGGGCTTCAGCCCCTGAATTAAGATGGCCCTGTTCCTGATGCTGCACATTCATCATTCCGTTCATCATGATATTAACTTATGTCTGTTGGCAGTTCCATTTTATCAGTTCATCTTCCAGTCATTTTTTATGAATTTGTATTTACTGAGTGGTTATTCTGTCCTTCAGATGTGTAAACAGTTTGTGGAGGCCGGATTCATGGCAGACGCTGATCTCGACTCCAGTTGCCTCTTAAACAAGAAGATCCGCAACGCCCAGTTAGCCCAGTACAACTTCATCCTGGGTAAGAAGGATTACTATAGTAGATTAGATTTTTTTTCCATTCATATATTCATGACTTTTACGATCACAATGTTTGCTAGTATCGAATTTTCTCAGCCGCCAAAAACATAATTGTACTCATCACTACAGAAATGTTGTTGAAAATGTGAATGTGTTAGGGCAGCTGTGTTTGCTGTGATTTGGCAGTGTGGGGACTGTGAGCTACTTTGTGCTTTGTGTCTTGGCAGTGGTCGGTGAGAAAGAGAAGCTGACTAACAGCGTGAACGTACGTACGAGGGACAACAAGGTTCATGGAGAGCTGTCTGTCTCTGAGGTGCTGGCTCGCCTGACCCTGTTGAAAGAGTCACGCTGCCGGAATGCTGAGGAGGAGTTCTGAGGAGAGATAGGGTGACCACATGGTTCCCAGAAGACAAAATGTTTTATGCCAGATAGTTTTCTCTGTCACAATCGAAGAACAAAAGGGACATTTTATGTGAATGCAAGAGGTCTGTGTGGAAAGGATAGACATGGAAAGGGGTAGATTAAATGTATTGACATGTGTGAAAAAATATAATTTTCTAATCAACTGACAGACCCTTTCTGTTTTTGGAGTAGTTGAATATGTATGTTTCTTTGATTTTCTAATCAATTTGAAAGAATAGTGTCAGGAAGTGGGAAACAATATTGGTGATAATGTATTTGGTACAGTAGTGAAGGGTTTCTTCAAACTAGGTCATAGAGCCCCCCCTGGTTTAACAATTAGTTTTTTGCCCTAGCACCACACAGCTGATTCAAATAATCAAAGCTTTTTGATAAGTTGGTTATTTGAATCAGCTGTGTAGTGCTAAGGAAAAAAACTAAACGTGTACCCATGGGGGGCCCCAGCACCGAGTTTGGGAAACCCTGCAGTAGTGTATGAAAGACCATGCAAGAACATATTTTTACACTAATCTGAAGGATAGAATGTGTATGAAGGAAGATGTCAAGAGAATATTATTTATTGTGTTGAGGTTAAGCCAAATAAAACACTTTTGGGAAATATTAAATAAAATCATGAAGTAGCACTGTCCTCTTGTTGAATTGTATCTTGGAATAAAATATTGCTTCAATGTTTTGCCTCCCCTTTTATCTTATTGTTCATTGGAGATGCAAGTAACTTTGATCATTTTTCATCTGACAAAACTACTTTGACCCTCTTGAGGTCTCTGCTCTTGAATAATCTTGACGTCAGAAGTAAATTCATACGTCCCCTTTAAATGGGCGGGTCACAAGGCTAAGAAAGGGATTGAAGTTGATTTACGTTAGCGCAATGGCTACCGTCAGTCAGATTTGGCCATTTGAGAGAAGACGCTGCCTAAAAGCCCATGGAATCATAACACTGTTATTTTTGGATCTATGTTTGCGATGTGTGAATGGTAAGGTTATGTAACATCACATATGCTAAAGCGGATTTGTATATACCAGGGCTAGGCTTCATCTGTGATTTATGTTTTTTCTCCCCCCGATGCTAGTTAGCTAGCAAATTGGTTAGCTGGCATAACGCGTTACATTAGCTAGCTAAKGTTAGTTAACAATAGCTTATGTCTAGTATCCACACAATGGTAGTCTGCAGGTCTACAGCCAATTTACTGTATTCTGTTCCTACTGTATTTTATCTGGCAAGCTAACTAATGTACAATTGCTCCAGCAAGCTGTGTTTATTAGCTTGCTAGCTATAACAGCTAACTACATGATGCACCCTCCCCCTTATATGCCAACTCCTGTCTTCCAGGGTACCTGAGCTCCCCACACGTGGGCCAGGAGCCCCCTTACAGCCGAGATGCTCAGCCAGTCATCACCAGCCCAGTGGTTCCTTCTCCATCATCTGGTAAAATCTCCCCAGCCTCCATCCATGGGATGTTTTTATCATGTTGACACTGACAGTGCCTCTTGGTATGCTGTTACTGAATGAGGTCCATGGGACAACATATCTTGTGAATTGTTTTGCAGCATCTCCAACTAATTCAGATGGCTATGCTGCCAAATGCCCCAGTGGGGGTCAATGCAACAGACTGCCTGCTGACTGCTTCAACTGCAGCTATCATCACAACTGTAGCTATGGTAAACCAGCGTCTTTCTCTTGCAAGGCCAAGAGAGGAGTCCACTGCACAGTGAGTTCATTTCGCCAGTTGGACACAGATTGTTCTTGACAAAGAACAAGGAGCTCCATTTACAAAGAAAGTACGTAACTAGCTGTTGATGCTTCAGTATGCTGTTTATTTTTCTCTGCTTGCAGGTGGAGTCYGGGAAGCAGCAGACAAACTTCTCCCTGTCTATCACGTGCCAGTTCTGCTGGCAGCTGGACCTGTCTCAGTACAGGTGCTCCAACTCAACCAGCTGTATGACCGTTGCCTGCCCTCGCAAACGCTACAACGCCACCTGCCAAGTACTGGACCACGTACACTGCTTAGGTATACACTTACTGTACAGTGTGTCTGGTTCATTATTTGGACAGTGATTATATATACTCCAGCATTTTGGAATGCGTGTTTCTTGAGGCAACAGTCCAGAAGTATGTCACCTTTTATTTAAGGGTCTTTTCATACATATATTTTACCATTTAGAAATGAAAGCACATTATGTATGTAGTCCCACCCATGTGAAGAAGTCATAAGTATTTTGTCAAATGTTTAGTATTTGGTCCAATATTCCTTGCACGCGATGACTACATCAAGCTTGTGACTCTACAAACCCCTGTTTGTTTTGGTTGTGTTCTGGGTTATATTTTGTCAAAGTAACTGAATGGTGAATGATGATGATTTTCTTTCTGAGTAGATAAGATACTTCTGAACACAATTAATCCTGATAATGCCATTATTAAGAAAAACCATGAATGAATCATGAATAATGAGTGAGATGGCATTCAGAGGCTACAACTAAACATGCTAAACTCTCACCATTACCAATATCTGGGGAGAATAGTATTTTTGGGGGGGGGGGGGGGGGGTATGCTTTTTGTGCCTCTAACCTTCTCACTCATCATTATTCATAATTGATTCAAGATTATCTATAATCATGTTAGCATCCACATGAATGTAGAAGTGTTCAGAAACATCTTCTATTCTTACTTATAATAAAAGTGACTCAAATGGCACAAGACATTATTCACCATTCAGTTCCTATTGGGCAAAACAAACCGCAAACGCATCCAACAAGTTTATAGAGTCACAAGCTTGATGTAGTTTTGGCGTGCAAGGAATATGGAACCAAATTCTAAACTTTTGGCTACACTAGTTAGTTTGTCCAAATACTTATGACTTCTTCAAATGGGGGGACTAGTTACAGGAAGTGCTTTAAGACCAATATGTATGAAAATACCCTCAAATAAAACATTCTATCTCAAATCTAAAATGCTGGAGTATAGAGCCAAATGCTTCACTGTTCAAATGCGTATGGAGGGGAGTGTATACTGCCCAAATGCGTATGGAGGGGAGTGTATACTGCCCAAATGCGTATGGAGGGGCGTGTATACTTCCCAAATGCGTATGGAGGGGCGTGTATACTTCCCAAATGCGTATGGAGGGGCGTGTATACTTCCCAAATGCGTATGGAGGGGAGTGTATACTTCCCAAATGCGTATGGAGGGGAGTGTATACTTCCCAAATGCGTATGGAGGGGCGTGTATACTTCCCAAATGCGTATGGAGGGGAGTGTATAATGCCTGTCTTTTGTTCTCAGGTAAAAGAGTATTTCATAAACGTTTGTACTGCAACTGGACAGGAGGGTACAAGTGGTCTACAGCACTGGCACTCAGGTAAGACTTCTGCACAAGCACACTGTCAAAACCTCTTAAGGATCTGACCCCTTTTTTCAATTTCTGCCTAAAATGACATACCCAAATCTAACTGCCTGTAGCTCAGGACCTGAAACAAGGAGATGTGTATATTCCTGATACCATTTGAAACTAAATACTTTGAAGTTTGTGGAAATGTGAAATGAATGTAGGAGAATATAACACATTTGATCTGGTTAAAGATAATACAAAGAAAAAAATATGCGTTTAAAAAAATGTTTTTTACCAGCTTTGAAATGCAAGGGAAAGGCCATAATGTATTATTCCAGCCCAGGCACAGATTTTGCCACTAGATGGCAGCAGTGTATGTGCAGAGTTTTAGACTGATCCAATGAACCATTGCATATCTGTTCAAAATATTGTATCAAGACTGCCCAAATGTGCCTAATTGTTTTATTAATACATTTTCAAGTTAATAATTGTGCACTCTCCTCAAACAATAGCATGGTATTATTTTACAGTAGCTATTACAGTGAATTGGACAGTGCAGTTAGATTAACAAGAATGTAAGCTTGCCCCTATCAGATATGTCTATGTCCTGGGAATTTTTTTGTTACTTACAACCGCATGCTAATCGCATTAGCCTACGTTAGCTCAACCGTCACGTGGGGGGGACACCGATCCCGTAGAGGTTTTAAAGGAAGGCTGAGACAAAAAAATGGCTTATCTGGTTGAAAACGGCCTATGTGGCATCACAGAAACATTTATTTTGGTGCCCAAACTGACTACAAAGTGTAAATAGCATTTTAAGTCAGTATCTTACAAAACTGAGATTTGTGAGATTRACGAAATCAAGAACAACAGTGTTTTCCTTGGGTTGGGTTTAGATTTCAATTCTGCCCACACAGGACTGCTGTCTGGCACGGCTTGCAATACTCAAATCATCCAGAGCCCAGGTGCACGTGTGCTGCAGTGCATGCTATCCAATCGTAGCAGCAGAATCAACCTACAGCCCTGCCCATTTCTTTACAGACAGCAGAACTACCAATAATTGACAGTCTTGGGTTGAAAGAATAAGACTTTTTCATTATAAATGGGGTTTTTCCAACTCAAACGTTTGTGCGCTAACTTTAGCCTCACAAACACAACTGTCATCAAAGATACTCTAGAAAGGATGAAATGCACAGAGCATGGGATTTTTGACCAATCACGTTATTGTTGTAATGCTCCGTTACGCTTTTGTTACGCCATTCGTCACGTAATACCTTATTGAAAGTACAATGGCTGTTTGGGATATTTTAGCTACGGTGACTGTAGAGGGACAAACAACAATAGCGGCCAGGTTACAATATAGCTAACATAACACACTCACATCGAACCACACCGCCAAGACAATTTTTTTTCTTTCTTAACGAGTAGCACAAACCCAGGGGAAATCGGTGAGTTCACCCCCCCCCTTTAAGATCACCCCACCTAGCTTAAGTGTGTTATAGCTTTCTAATAGTTTCTTTGGGTTTCTTATACTTTGAATCTTTTTATAAAACTTCTTTATTCTTGAGAAAAATATCCATGAAAATCCTCTCATTTGTAAAGTAAATGAGTGACTTGGTAGCACAAGAGTCACTCAAATCTCTTATTAAGGACAAAACAAGCCGTGATGAAGGTTAAAAGCAGCGAGTGTCCGTCCTTCCGCCTCTGACAACAGAACATCAGCCGTCATTTTCTTTTAATTTCCCGACGATTGTACACGTTGACTTGCCATCCTTTGTCAACACCAAGAAGGTGGTCTACTGCTTACGGCCGACGTTCAATATGGTGCGCCTTCCCACTTAGATGTCCATGTCTTCTGTGCTCTTCACTGTTACCAGTAGAATCCCAGTTGTGTTATTGTTGTGTTTCTATCTGCAGCATTACACTAGGTGGATTTGGGGCTGACCGGTTCTATCTAGGCCAGTGGAGAGAGGGTCTGGGCAAGCTGTTCAGCTTCGGTGGCCTGGGCATCTGGACCCTGATTGATGTGCTGCTGATTGGGGCGGGTTATGTGGGGCCAGCCGATGGCTCCCTCTACATCTGAGACCTGTGATTGATGCCCACTCCACAGGCATGATGGTTGTAGGGTTGATACCCTCTCCATTTCAGTTCAGACTGCCTGACTGTGAAGATCCACTCCATGGAGATGCCATCCCATTATCACACCATCTGCTTGCCCAAACTCCCACTGTCTGCAAAGACTGACTTCTTGTCCCATCTGCCAGCTTCACGGTCAGCCTCTAGATCATCAAGCCCAAGCATCCTTCACTGATATACTGTA
The DNA here is from genome assembly GCF_002910315.2 of Salvelinus sp. IW2-2015. Lineage (NCBI taxonomy): Eukaryota > Metazoa > Chordata > Actinopteri > Salmoniformes > Salmonidae > Salvelinus > Salvelinus sp. IW2-2015. The sequence goes on from NC_036855.1 coordinate 64,909,025, forward strand.
ATACAAGCTGCACTGAGCATCGTTTTGGAGTTGTTTGGTTAATGGTGATTAGAGTTGGTCAGGCTGATATGGACTGACTGGAGAATGGGAGGTAGGCACAGTTAAGCGGTGCTTGGAATGATATTGTAACAATGGCCACCTATGGTGCTCCTTACTCACTGCATGGTCATGCATAGGAGACCAGTAACCATGGCTACGGAACACAAAATGGACTTATCATAATACCGATAACAGAAACAAAAAGTGCTTGGAAGAAAAGCAGTGTTTCTTCCCTGCAGGTTTTGTAAAAGCATGTGGCACCTGCTAAGTGTGGTGGATGGTAATGTGCATCAGTGGATAGCAGATCAACCTTTCAGTGTTCTCTCTGCAAACCAACCAGCAAAAGAATACTTGAACGGTTATTTTCTCTGGAGTGTAACAGTGCAACATGAATGTTAGATTGCTTGGTTGAAAATGTGGTTGGGATACAGATTTGGGGAAATGACATGGTTATTATGGCTGGGGCTTATATTGTGTATTTATATTTATTGCATTGTGGATGTGCACCACAGGAGGCTGTTGAGGGAAGGACGGCTCATATTAATGGCTGGAACGGAGTGAATGTAATGGCATTAAACAAATGTGTTTGATGTATTTGATACTATTCCGCTCCACCCATTACCATGAGCCCGTCCTCCCCAATTGAGGCGCCACCAACCTTCTGTGATGTGCACCAATATACATATTTCAGCATTACATGGCATTGCACTACAGCTCTGCATGCCCAAAACACACAATCTGTTCTCGTAAAGCTGTGCAGGCTTAAACTAGGTCACTAACTGGTTTTAGTACTAGTTTTCAAAGAACTTGTACAACAGGTTTTTTTCTTCATATAACTTTCATGATATTGTTCATCGCTAATCACCCAGCCCGAATGGTTACGATATGTAGGCTCCCATATCCAGAGCTTGAGTATGTGTGCTGCACAAACGGGTAACCTATACTTCTGGTGAAAATGTGTTCATGTTCTGGAGGTAGGATTTTTTGTTTTTTTGGAACACTGTAATGACAGATGTTTGAGAAAATTGTAAATATTAAACGTGTGAAATGTTATTGAACTTTGTGCCTTATTGTCTTCAGCCTGCTGTTAGTATTGTCTAGTATTATAAGCATACTTGAATAAACAAAATCATCTGGTCTGTTATTTCCATGATGATTGACCTAGACTTCACCTCTACATTCTTTCACAGATGCCTGTGCTTTTTAACACAGTAAAATGCCCTGCCTCATTGTAACGATACTGTGCCACATCTTTGAGGCAGTGCCGTTGGATACAGAAATACAGGCCTACAGAAAGATAAGCTCACTACCGTAAACCAACATCTTACTGACTAATGGTTATGTGAATACATATAACATACAATTGGTCCTAGCATTGCTAGCATGTGTTAGCGCTTCTCATTGGCTAATCTGCAGTACATTTCTGTAAACGCTCCCCATCCCCAGTTCCTCACTTCCACATCGCTTACTGTTATGTACCACCTCCAACAGAATATAAGTGTTTGGCCCATTAATGTTTGAGCCAAATCGACTGACCGCCACCTCTACATTTTGGCTGGCAAGGCTACCCAGTTAGAATAATAAATGCCAGTCATCCTCATTATGCCACATATCTCACTGAGCATGAATACAACCTGTAAGAAATTTTCATTTTGGGTTATTATTAACCAAACACTTCTCAGTTGAGGCTGACGTGCATCTTAAAATACAACGGCAATAGAACCACCATATCACCTAGTCATTTCCGATAGAAACATAAAACTATTCTGTCCAATCGATGATACAAATCATCGATGCTATACTAGACAATTAGTACTGAACAGAACAGGGTAATTCTTTAATTAAATGAAAGCAGTCTTACTAGGTTAATTGACATTTATGGAAACATTGTGAATATCATTACTCCTATGAGCACATGTGAGTTCTCTTAATAGGACCATCATTTGCATGTTCAAATCCATTGAGTCAACAATTCTAAGTGAATCAGAACACAACTTCCATTGTGGTGAAATCCCCTATGATTAGTTTAGAATTGCTAATCGTGAGTGATGAAGACAAAAGACCATTCATTCATTCCTGTCTTATGCAAGAAACAATTAGTTTGGCATCATTTCACTGGATCTCTCAGCAACAGCAGTAGGCTACTGGTTCTGAGGATGTTATACAATACACTGAACAAAAATATAAATGCAACATGTAAAGTGTTGGTCCCATGTTTCAAGAGCTGAAATAAAAGATCGCAGAAATGTTCCATAAGCACAAAAAGCTTATTTCTCAAATTTTGTGCACAAATTTGTTTACATCCTTGTTAGTGAGCATTTCTCCTTTACTAAGATAATTAATCCACCTGACAGGTGTGGCATATCAAGAAGCTACTTAAACAGCATGATCATTACACAGGTGCGCCTTGTGCAGGCGACAGTAAAAGGCCACTCTAAAATGTGAAGTTTTGTCACACAACACAACAGATGTTTCAACTTTTGAAGMAGTGTGCAATTGACATGCTGACTGCAGGAATATCCACGAGAGCTGTTGCCAGATAATTTAATGTTAATTTCCCTACCATAAGCCATCTCCAATGTCATTTTAGAGAATTTGGAAGTACGTCCAATAGGCCTCAACTGCAGACTACGTGTATAGTGTCGTGTGGGCCAGCGGTTTACTGATGTCAACGTTGTGAACAGAGTGCCTCATGGTGGTGGTGTGGTTATGGTATGGCCGGACAACACAATTGCATTTTATCTATGGCAATTTGAATGCACAGAGATACCATGAAGAGATCCTGAGGCCCATTGWCGCACCTCATGTTTCAGCATGATAACGCACGGCCCCATGTCGCAAGGATCTGTAGCTTTGTTTTTATTTTTTTTAWTTACACAAAAGAAAAGTGAAAGACAAAACAGTACTGGTAAAAATGGTGTGCAGGTAAGGTTAGAAGACCCAAAGGGCTTATATGAAAACCACACCACAAATGAGTACAAAAAAAATAGTTTGTTCAATCAGTTAAGCATATGAATTATAATTGCACATAATATACTCAGTAAACKAGAAAAAACATGTGAGTGAGGCTACATGGAGGGATTATTGGGTAGTTTGGTTCATCAGGCTGACCGGATGAGGTTTTGGCAATGTGAAGATTGGAATTCCAGAGTATGGTACCTCTGTATCCGATAGAGAATTAACTGAGGTGCGGCAGTGGGGAGGGTGAAGGTTATTGCAGTGTCTTGTGTTATATAGATGGATGTCAGAATTAACCTGGAAGAATCCATTGAAGGGTTTAGGTAAACTGTATGGGAGGTACACAATTCCTGGAAGATGAAAATGTCCCATTTCTTCCATGGCATGCATACTCAGACATGTCACCCATTGGGCATGTTTGGGATGCTCTGGATCGACGTGTACAACAGCGTGTTGAAATTCCCGCCAATATACAGCAATTTTGCACAGCCTTGAAGAGGATTGGGACAATATTCCACAATCAACAGCCTAATCAACTCTATGCATGAGGAAAATGGTGGTCACATCAGATACTGACTGGTTCTATGATCCACGCCCCTACTAAATTCTTTTTTTTTATTATTATTATTTTTTTTTAATTGTAACCAGATGCATATCTGTATTCCCAGTCACGTGAAATCCATACATTAGGGCCTAATGAATTTCAGTGGACTGATTTTCTTATATGAACTGTAACTCAGTAGTTCAAACTTCCAAGTCATACAGTAATTAATAAGTTGATACATGTAGTATCTGTATCCTGAAAGCTGGATCACACATCTTCTGATTTCATAGCATCTCAGCATGAGATACTGGATTTGCCTCAGACCTTTGTGGTTGCTAAGGAACATTTGAAAGCAATTTCACAGTAATACCAATTAGATCCAGCTATGTAATAGACCTGAATAATAGCTTATCAAATCTGACTGCAATCTGTAAATGTTTTACCCAACTTTGCAGAGAAGGCTGGTATTGATACTAACGTCCACTCTTCTTCATCTGTGCGATAATGGTGGATCATTGTGGAATGCCGCCAATAAGCCACTTGTCTTGTGCATGTGATTAGGGTATTAATTTCCATCTTGCACAATCAATCGTGTAAACTAAAACACTTGACCTTGCGTTAGGCCGAATTGGCCTATGTTCCTAATCAAATGTAAATGAAAATGTTGCCACAAGCCAAATGCAATTTGTGATTTATTTTGTARAATAAAGAAAACGCACATTACCCCAGCTCAAATGTCAAGAGTTCAAGAGCATCTGCATTTTGCACACTCAAACCTGAACATTGCATCCCTCATATACCCCACTATCAGCATGCTACACACTGATTAACCCGACATAGCAGGCGTAAAAGTAACACCTGAAACCAGATCCCCTACATACTGGTCTTGACGAGAAAAATAAATAAGTGTCAGGGGAGGTTCTCTTCTACACTGTTCAACCAATCCAGTAAATGAGGAGGAGTTAAGATGGAGTTGTGTCTTGATAACGTCCAAAAGCGGAAGTCTGGTCAGGCTCTTTGCATTTCCCCTGAAAACCAGGTTGTTGGGGACTCGGCAGAGGCTACAGACTGACAGAAACAGATTCCAGCCAAGGAAGAGTCCCCCGTCCCCCCCCCATCCAGTATTTTTCATTTTTTGCAGAGCTAGGAGAGTAACCCCTACTTTGGAAGCTTAAGTTAGGCATCCAGGAAAAAATATAAAAAATTAAAAAAGGAAAAATAAAATAGTCCATGTGATAACTGTTCAACCTTCTGGCAGGGAAAGTATGGCCACAGTTTAAGGAGCAAATAACATTGATACTCACAATAGACAAATATAGCAAAAGGCATATGGCTATATCCACGCCATGTGCCCATACCACTGTTCACACCATCCATACAAAATGAGACTTTACACACTGGAAGCTTTCCAATAAAAAAGTTAAATAGGGTTACTGATGTAAATCTCTGCCCCGCCCCATGCTCAACACCGTAGATAGCAATGGGAGGTGACATACCATTACTCGTGTCAAATACAGTACTCAACTTTGAATTTAATAAACTCAAAATGTATCTTAAATATTCATAAATTAGGCATCACCATGTTTTTAAACAAAATATTGTATAAAAGTATAACAAAGACAGGCAAAACTCCAAACTACTATTAAACAGAACAAATCTACGACCATTCAAATGTGGGGCGGGGGATGAAGAATGTCAATGTAGTGGCCAAAGGACTGGGCCAAATCTCATTACTGTACTGCTTTAGAACTGGGGGNGAGTGGGTCTACGGTGTCAGGTAGGGTGGAGGTGATATGGTCCTTGACTAGTCTCTCAAAGCACTTCATGATGACGGAAGTGAGTGCTACAGGGCGGTAGTCGTTTAGCTCAGTTACCTTAGCTTTCTTGGGAACAGGAACAATGGTGGCCCTCTTGAAGCATGTGGGAACAGCAGACTGGGATAAGGGTTGATTGAATATGTCCGTAAACACACCAGCCAGCTGGTCTGCGCATGCTCTGAGGACACGGCTGGGGATGCCGTCTGGGTCTGCAGCCTTGCGAGGGTTAACACGTTTAAATGTTTTACTCACGTCGGGTGCAGTGAAGGAGAGTCCGCAGGTTTTGGTAGCGGGCCGTGTCAGTGGCACTGTATTGTCCTCAAAGCGAGAAAATAAGTTATTTAGTCTGTCTGGGAGCAAGACATCCTACCATAAGCCGTCTCCAATGTAATTTTATAGAATTTGGAAGTACGTCCAATAGGCCTCAACCGCAGACCACATGTATAGCGTTGTGTGGGCCAGCGGTTTACTGATGTCAACGTTGTGAACAGAGTGCCTCATGGTGGTGGAGTTATGGAATGGCCAGACAACACAATTGCATTTTACCAATGACAATTTGAATGCACAGAGATCCCATAAAGAGATCCTGAGGCCCATTGTCGTACCATTCATCTGCCACCAACTCATGTTTCAGCATAATGCACCGACCCATGTCGCAAGGATCTGTAGGTTTTAGGTTTTATTTATTCGCACCAAAGAAAAGCGAAAGACAAAACAGTACTGATAAAAACTGCTAAAAATGGTGTGCAGGTGAGGTTAGAAGCCCAAAAGAGCTTATATGTGAACCACACCACAAATATAAGTACAAAACGTTTGTTCAATCAGTTAAGCCAAGTATATGAATTATAATTGTACATAATATACTCAGTAAACAAAAAGTGTGATTGTGAGTTAGGCTACATAGAGGGATTATTGGGTAGTTTGGTTCATCAAGCTGACCAGATGAGGTTTTGGCAATGTGAAGAAAAGAATTAGAGTATGGTACCTCTGTATATGATAGTTAATTCTCTATGTGAGGTGCGGCAGTGGGGAGGGTGAAGGTTATTATTGAAGGTTATTTGTCTTATATAGATGGATTTCAGAATTAACCTAGATGAATCAATTAAAGGGTTTAGGTAAACTGTCTGGGAGGTACACAATTCCTGGAAGCTGAAAATGTCCCAATTCTTCCATGGAATGCATACCATTGAGCATGTTTGGGATGCTCTGGATTGACGTGTACGACAGCGTGTTCAAATTCCCGCCAATATACAGCAATTTCACACAGCCATTGAAGAGGATTGGGACAATATTCCACAGGCCACAATCAGCCTGATCAGCTGTACGTGAAGGAGATGGGTCTCGCTGCATGAGGAAAATGGTCACACCAGATACGGACTGGTTTTCTGATCCACGCCCCTACTTAAAAATGTTAAGTTCTGTGACCAGATGCATATCTGTATTCCCAATCGCGTGAAATCCATACATTTGGGCCTAATGAATGTATTTCAATTGATTGATTTTCTTATATGAACTGTTAAATCTTTTTATCACTAGTTCTGACTTCCAATAGTCATACAGTAATAAGTTGATACATGTAGTATCTGTAACCTGATGAAGCTGGATCACACATCTGATTTCATAGCATCTCAGCGAGATACTGGATTTGCTTCAGACCTTTATGGTTGCTAAGGAACATTTGAAAGCAATACCAATTAGATCCAGCTATGTAACAGACCTGAATAGTAGCCTGTGTTATCAAGTCTGACTGAAATCTGTAAATTTGTTACCCAATTTTGCAGTGAACGCTGGTATTGATACTAACATCCACGCTTTCTTCCAGCTCATGCGCTTCTCATCTGTGCAGTCAATCTCATGTGATAATGGTGGATCATTGTGGAATGTAGCCAATAAGCCACTTGTCAGTCTTTTGCATGTGATTAGAGTATTCATTTAAATCTTGCACAATCGTGTAAGCTAATAAACACTTGACCTTGCGTTAGGAAGGGGCATCAATCCAATTCAGCCTGTGTTCCTAATCGAAAGGAAATTAAAATGTTGCCACAAGCCAAATGCAATTTTAGTGATTTATTTTGTACAATAAAGAAAATGCACTGCACATTACCCCAGCTCAGATGTCAAGGCAAGCATTCAAGAGCATCTGCATTTTGCACTCAAACCTGAACATTGCATCCCTCATATACCCCACTACCAGCATGCTACACTGATTAACCCAACGTAGCAGGCGTAAAAGCAACGCCTGAAACCAGATCCCCTACATACTGGTCTTGACAAGAAACAATTTAAATAATTTTTTTAAATAAAAATAAGTGTCAGGGGAGTTTCTCTTCTACACTGTTCAACCAATCCAGTAAATGAGGAGGAGTTAAGATGAAGTGGCATCTTGTTAACGTCCAAAAGCGGAAGTCGTGTCACAGGCTCTTTCCATTTCCCCTGGAAACCAGAACATCCAGTTGTTGGGGACTCGGCAGAGGCTATACACTGATAAACAGATTCCAGCCATCCAGTATTTTAAATTTTTGCAGAGCTAGGAGTGGAAGCAAGTTAGGCATCCAGGAAACATAATTAAATTAAAAAGGCAAAATAAAAAAGTAGTCCATGTGATAACTGTTCAACCTTCTGGCAGGGAAAGTATGGCCACAGTTTAAGGAGCAAATAACATTGATACTCACAATAGACGCATATGGCGATATCCACGCCATGTGCCCATACCACTGTTCACACCATCCATACAATATGTTATGAGATTTTACACACATACTTTAAGACTGAGGACACTGGAAACTTTCCAATAAAAAAGTCAAATACGATTACCGGAGTACATCTCCGCCCACCCCATGCACAACTCCTCAGATGGCAATGGAGGTGACAAATACCATTACTCTGGTGTCAAATACAGTACTCAACTTTGAATTTCATAAACTCAAATGTATCTTAAATATTCATAAATTAGGCATCACCATGTTTTTAAACAAAATATTGTATAAAAGTATAACAAAGACTGACAAAACTCTATAAACTCTAAACTCTAAACTATAACAGAACAAATCTACGATCATTCAAATGTGGGGCGGGGGATGAAGAATGTCAATGTAGTGGCCAAAGGACTGGGCCAAATCTCATTACTGTACTGCTTTAGAACTGGGGGCATAGGGGGGGTCCGAGTGTCAGGTTTGGGTAGAAGCAGTCTTCTCTCCCATCTCAGCAACACCAATGGACACACCACAGTGAAAACCACGTGTTCCATCAGGCCCACGCGGTAGTCGCATTACACCGGGCGGAAGCCCGTCTGCCCCCTGGATCTTTCGACCCAGCATGGGGCTCCCTACTGGGCTGCTCTCCTGGGAGGCKACCTGCCTGCGCCTCTGGACCCAGGGGCTACCGGACGGCGTCAGGCTGCTGTCTGAGGAGTAGTCCGCCCAACGTCGCCCAGCCTCAGGGCTCAGTCTGCCCTCACTGGCCAAAGGAGACTTATGGGAGTGGGGAGACTTGCGTTGGGAGCATGGGCTGGCCCGGGGGCTCGACCAGGGGCTGGTGCGTGGGGACACAGCTGGGCTCAGGTGATTGTTCTGGAAGGTGGCACCCCCTCCAGTGGGACTTAGCTTATTGACAGAGCGGGATTTGCGGGSCAGTCTGGGGGAGGTGGGGTTGCTCTCAGTCTCTGAGGAGCTACAGGCAGAGTCGTCGAGATACTGGAGCTCCCGTACCCGACTGTTGAGTGAGTGGCTCTTCCTCATTCCTCCTACTCCCTCCTCGCGCTGACCTTTGGGGACCTTCTTCTTGGGAGGCTTGGTYCCGATCAGGACCACCTTCAACCCCAGAGACCCTGTCCCCTCCTCACTGCCCACAGCCTCGTTGGCTTTGACTGCAGCCTCCACCTCCTCATACTCCACGATGGCACACTCCTCAGTGCCCAGCTGRGTGTAGCGGCCACTCAGCTTCTTCAGGTCGGCTGGCAGGTCCTTGCCAGGCTTCAGCACCCTCACAGAGGCAATGGCTCCATATGTTCCAAACGCTTTCAGCAGCAGCTTCATCAGTTGTTCCTGTTGGGTAGCGCCGCCATCACGCCCATCYCCAGCCCCACCCTCCATCGCCACACCCAGCTCTGGCCAGCTCTGCAGCTCYCTGAGTAGCAGCATGCGGCTTGGCAGAGACTCGCTGGCAAACACGGGCACGGTTGATCTGCGACGCACTTTGCGTCCCTCATCGTTTAGCTCAAGTATTGTCGAGTGGCGCAGAGCATATGCAGTTGTTCTCCAGTCTCGCGTCAAGTGCTTCACCTGGGAGGAAAATAACTGTTAGAGATAATCGGAAGCGAAAGTCAGTACTTTTACAGGCAGCATCCTGTATGAGAACTTCCTTTGTTTTATCATACATCCTGAAAACTAAAAAGCCATTGTTCTGATGGCAGTATGATAACATAAGCAGCCACAGATCTAGAATGAGATTATTTCTATGTAAGCAACGCTATCAAAAGGCAAATCAGGTTACTGGCTACTATAGAATTGTTGTTTAACAGTTCCTAAATTCAAACATTTTTGTTGACAACAAATATTGCTGTTATTGTTAGTTCCTCTTAGAAAGAAAAAAAACATTGACAGTATTCATGCAGCTGTGAACATTAGAAATTAAACCAGTAGAGGAGAAAAACAGATATTTTTCTTAGAAGTGTAAACTGATAAAGGAAACAGCCAAAATCAATGAGCATGTATGAGCCTCATTCACACCAGATGCTCCCGCCGCCAACTCATGTGAGAATGCACTTCCTAGCCCCAACAGCTTGCCATATTGACACTAGGAACAGCTGTTGCATTCAGTTATATGAGCCTCCAGGGAATTCAATTGATATTTCAATATCAAAACACCAAACGTTACCTTCTTGAAGGAGGTGAGCAGTTTGACACTGACGAAGCCCAGCTTGTTGCGTCGGACGTGTTTGAGCAGGAAGGCATCGTGTTCCAGGTTCTCATCCGACAGGTAGTACTCGATCTGGGCCACCAGCTTCTGGGTCAGCTCTGGGTCTGGGGGCTGCCAGCTCTCCTCCTCCAGCTCACCGCCACTCGTGCCAGCGCCACTGAGAAAGAAAATGGATAACATGCCAGTTCACAGAGACACAAGGCAGGAGCTTAACCGATTTGGCAGGAGAACTGATCAAAACAGCCTCAGCCATTACCCATGGCAACATGCTGGAGATCTGCCATCTTGACTCTTTCCTCAGATGTCATTTTCAGATTCTTCCTGTGACAGTAGTGACAGGCTGCCTAACCAGTGTGACCGTCACACTGCTCTCTGCCAGAACCGCAACACCARAGGGTGTCCCGCCAACATGAACAGAAATTGCTAAGACCTCTCCATCTGAAGAGTGCAGAGTCATCGCCATWCACTACATGCCTCCCACACAGGGACAGGGCTATTTACCATATCAGCCAGACTTCAAAATCAAACAATGCAGTCATTTACTGCCTGCCACACCAAAACAAAGATTTAATCAAAGCTCTATTGACAGAGGGCTTTAAAATTTGCACAGGTATGCCAGGCCAGCATTGCCAGCTGCAATAAGAGTGAAGGTCTGAATGACATTACTGTGTGGATGAGTCATCCTCACACAGCGATCCCATCCCGCAGGCTAGGCAAGACACTAGTCGAATACCCCAGACAACGTAATGATTGCAGCATCCAACCCACTGTGTTAGTCAGGGGAAGCCCTTCGACAACAAAATATGTGGGCGCGCAACACCTCCCCCACACACACCACTGTAAAGGGACCAATTATTTGTCATCCTCTGCAATTTTCTCCTGCCACAATAATAAGCTGGTCAAAGAGCATCAATGAGTAGTTCACTGGTAACAAAAGTACCATGTGAAAAAATATATATTTTCCCCCATTCCCCTAAACAAGTGCAACATTGTTGCAAGTGAGGAACACCGCAAGACTGACTATGATGTATTGGCTGACCTGGCTAAGAATATGAATTTATTTCAGACTACCCAAATTAAACATACCAACCACATAGCCATACATTAGCACTCAGTCACAGGGATTTACAAGGGCAAAAATAGCCAGCCTGGTCTCAGACTAGACATAACATAGTAAATTAAATCAGAACACTCAATTTAGTATGATACATTTCGTATGGTTAAGACAGGTTAGTTATAACCTGTTACGGCTAGAGGTTCCCCTAGCGSAACGTTTCGACAACATCTGGTGAAATTGCAGAGCACGAAATTCAAATAGAAATATTTCACTTTCATAAAATCACTAGTGCAATACACCAAAATAATGCTTAACTTCTTGTTAATCCAGCCACCGTGTGGCGAAAGCCAACCTTGCAATTATCTGAGGACAGCACCTCATCATACAAACACATGACAATCATATTTCAACCCGTCAGGCGCGACAACTCAGAAATAACAATATAATTCATGCCTTACCTTTGAAGATCTTCTGTTGGCACTCCAAAATGGCACATAAACGTCACAAATGGTCATTTTGTGCATTAAATTCCATAGTTATATCCCCAAAATGTCAATTTATTTGGCGCGTTTGATTCATAAAAACACCGGTTCCAACTCGCCCAACATGACTACAAATGATCTAATAAGTTAACTGTAAAATTGGTCCAAACAATTTACCTAATCCAACTTCAGGTATTTTAAAACGTAAATAATCGATATAATTTAAGACGGAATATACTGTGTTCAATAGCGGATTAAATGAAAGTGGAGCGAGTTCCAGGTCGCGCGCCCCAAACAGTCCACTTGGCTTGACACCCAGAAAGGAAAGGGCTACTTCTTAATTWCTCAAAGGAAAAACATCAACCAATTTCTAAAGACTGTTGACATCTAGTGGAAGCCATAGGAACTGCAACCAGATGCCTCAAATCTAGTATCCCAAAGAAAACCAATTGAAAACAGTCATCTCAAACAAACAAAACTTCCTGGATGGTTTGTCCTCGGGGTTTCGGCTGCCAAATAAGTGCTGTTATACACAGACATGATTTTAACAGTTTTAGTAACTTTAAAGTGTTTRCTATCTAAATCTTACAATTATATGCATATCCTAGCTTATGGGCCTGAGAAACAGGCAGTTTACTTTGGGTACGCTTTTCATCCGGATGTGAAAATACCYCCCCTTAGCCCAAAGAGGTTTTAAGGCAAAAACGAAAGTAGGGTGGTTAGTCGACAAATCTCTAGCAACCCAAAGGTTGCGTGTTAGAATTATCACTGACAACTTTAGCAACTACTTACTACTTTGATAACCCTTCCCCTTTAACCCAYTGTTTCTCAACGCCAGTCCTTGAGTACCCCAACAGTACACATTTGCATTGTAACCCCAGTACAAGCAGACGTGATTCTACTTGTCATTTAATCAGGACCTCAAWTTTTTTTMGGGGGGGGGGGGTCAGGGTCTACAACACAAATGTGTTCTCTAACCTAGCTAACATTAACCACAACAATGTGTAAAAAATATATATAAGTGTGGAATTCGTAACATGTCACATTTTGCAATTCCTAACATATCATACAAAATGGATGGACATCCACAAATTAATACATACTGCACCATACGAAATGTAACACCCCAACCTATTTGGAATGTCCCGGATTTACACTTACTATTGTAATGGAGCAGGCCTCGAACCCTCGACCTTTTAGCCCGAAGTCCAGCGTGCTATCGACTGTGACCCAAAAGCATGCTCGAGCGGCAGAGTCGATATCCGCGCTTATAAACCCAGGGCGGTTACACTATGTTACGTCTGAGTCTAGGTTGCAGCGAGTCCAGGTTGAAAAAGCAGGGGATGACGCAGGGGAATTAGAGCAATGAGTGTAAAGGTGCCATCCAAATCGGCCTCTGTCTTTTACGTCAATGGGATTACAATGCCCGTCCACAGGTGGTTAGAAGCTGTCTGGCAATTACCATAACTCTTCACTGTGGAATTGAAGTTCACATTAAAATAACGACAAAAAAAGCGAAAGTATTACAGTATTTTTGCATACATAAGGTTCATTCCAATAACAAACAATCAAATCAGAACGTTAAAAAGGTCGGATACAACAGACACATGCCATTACAAGACAAAGCATTTACCTGGATTTATCATGTCTTCCAAATTCGTCTTCACTACAGCTGCCTCCAAGGAAATCGAGATTGTTTGAGGACACCTCCTCTGGTTCCTCGTCGTCTGCCGCCTGAATAGCCACTGTTATCATCACTTGAGTCCCCATCTCCTGCAGGTGTTGATCCACAATTATCACCTCATCGATTTCCCGTCCCGCTGACGAACCTGATGCAGATTCGACATGTTTCTGAAACTCCATGGTGGCACTCGTCATTTTACCCGAAATAAATGCGTTTTCTCCCGGTTCGTTCACTTCCTCCTCGGCTACACCAGTGGTAGTGTTTTCATGAAAGCCTTTATTCCCTGTAATACAACAATTGAAGTCGCAAGAATACGGGGCACACACACCTCGACGCTTTTGACACCCACACKCACACCGGTGGATGGCCAAGGAAGCCCCGAAGATGCGCTCCACAGCTTGCCAGAGCCCCCAAATTCTACCCCACGGAGAACCCTGGGGTGGCGTGGAGCTAGCAGCTAGCGAGACGCAGCTAGGAGCTGGGGAGACCGAGAGGATGGAGCCGTCTTGTATCGTTACTTCCTGATATGTAAGAAGCGTTCTGCTTTTGAAACGCGCTCTGGGATTGGGCCATGTCATCTTTCCGCACTCATCCCCAACCCACCAGCAAACCCCAAGATGAAGCCAAGAGGGAGGGAGGAGAAAATAGAGACAACGGATAAATGCGTTTACCAATGCTTGCATTTTTGTGTATTTTTCCCTTTGTCACTATTTCTAGTTAAGAAATGGCTGCTATTTCACACGTGTCCTAAATAGGGGGAAGTAGAAGTGTAAATTACACGTGCTGTTCCGCAATTGGGGAAATTGCAATGCACCAATCATGAAGGCCGACCCATTTCTTTGAACCTGCAAATTGGATAATAGGCTTTTAGCGTTAGACCGCAGGGGTTGTTGAGGGATTTGCTGTGGGGAAGGACACAAATAAATGACACCAGTGTATACAGTGTCATGAGGCATTACTGTCAGCAGTGGCTTTTACTATGAGATGATGTGTAGGCCTATAAAAAAGTAGCCCTTTGCAACAAAATTATTAACACAGATTTGAAGATGTCAGGATTTGGCATTGGTAATGCCAATGATCCAATTCATGATCTATTATCTCCAAACCTTTAGTGCGCTTATGACACTCGCTGACTGTTTTTAATTGTAGGTGTGTATCATATCCTACATGGACTCTTAAACCATCACCCACACCACAACTGCTACACCATTGCTAATACTGTTGCCAAGCCTGGGATTACTTAATGTTTTTTCCACCCTGTTGGCAAGAGTTATACAGCTGGTGGACTGACTCATACTCTGAAGCACATGTCCTGCTGCAGCAGCCACAGTGGCAGTGTCATACCTCCCAGTGCCACAAGCCAGGAGCAGACATCAATCAGATAATGGCCCTGCAGGAAGATGATCCAAACAACCCTTCAACAGCTTATCTGTCAGGTGTCTGCAGCAGGAAACAGCCCCAATAGAGACATGAGTTGCACCCCAAATGGCACCATATTCCATTTAAAGTGCACTACAATTAACCAGGGCCCATAGGGAATAGGCTGCCATTAGGGACACCTTTGGCAGGAGTAAGCTGATTGCTATAAACTGAGCTGAGTTAAAATGAGCTGATTTAAAATTAGCTCCCCTCTCTTGATCAGAGCAGAGCTGGTATTTCCTCTTTGTCCAGACTGAATGCAATTGTGACCACTATTCGCCTGTACTTAACATTCAACAACAAGGGTGTTAATTTGTAATCCTTATCGTCACTACAAAGCATCTTACATATGTTGGTTTATTTTAAATGTATGATTTTGTCCATTCTGGACATCTGGATAGAAAAAGCTGAACATTTGCTTTATTATTCTGTTTTTACAAGGTTTAAATTTACCATCTACACTTTAGTTATATTTGATATGTGTTTATCCTTTGTCCCAATTGTGAAGAATCTGAAGGGAAGTATATAAATCAGTAGTCATGAGATTCTTAGGAACGTTGTGAAACATTTTGCTTTTTGAGCTTGTGAATGTGATGCAATCTTTCACAAAATCATCTGATACATGATTGGGCAATCCTGCCTTGAATGAAAGACGTTTGGAGTAAAGTTGAAGGAAAATATGCATGTATGTCTTTGTAAATATACATGCCCTGGTGATTGTGAGTCTGTCCTAGGTGACTGTCAGAAGGTGTGTGTTTCTCATCCATGCATACATGTACGTCAGCTATTACTGTATGTGGAACAAACTGACTCTGTGGGGCCAGACTCCAGCACCTTTCTTTGACAGAAAATCTCTATTGTTCACAGTCTGTAAATGCCCTGTGCTGTAACCTACAGTATATAACTCACTACTGATATTGAAGGGTTTGCTTAGTTTTATCGCCAACAAAAAATACAATGGTTCTTTCTTTTGTCTTATTCAGGATTCTATTACTCCCTAAAGGATGCTAGATCTTATGTTTTTCGATTTACAGATGAGTGCAGCATTTTACTTCTGCTCCACGTCACTCCCTCATTCTGAGTCAGACAAGATATTTATAGACCGCTGTACCCCAGAGAGCTCTGACTGGCCAAGTCTCCATGCATAATACATAACGACAGACAATTTACATTGATCCCTGTGTCTTAGCGGCATGTTTTTTATTGGCAATTGTGAGATATATATCACATTCATACAATCCACTTCATCATGCCCTTATAAAATGCCTGCAGAAGTGGTTGACTGCAGAACCATAATTATATGCTTTGATGTGGGACAATTATCTCTGAAGTATACTGACCATAATTTTTTGTGTAATTTTTTGTGTATTATTACAAAAGTGACATTGTGTCACAACAGAAGTAGCTAGGTCAATTGTGGAAGAACTGTCATTTATACAGAGCATTCCATTATCTGTGTTACATGCTGACCAGACCGGACACGTCGCGTGCGTGAGCGTTGCAAAATAAATTTAGAAATCCATGTTATTCAATTATTGCACCCACACTGCTTGCGCGTGCCAACGAGCGTCTGCGACACCAAGGGCTAAAATAGACGTCGTTCCTATTTCTGACACCTTGCCCAAACCAGCTGCGCGCGTGCGCCATCGTGCGCTATTGTGCATACATTTATTTTGCCCCCCCACACCAAACGCGATCACGACATGCAGGTTAAAATATATAAACAAACTCTGAACCAATGACATTAATTTGGGGACAGGTCAAAAAGCATTAAACATGTATGGCAATTTAGCTAGTTAGCTTGCCCTTGCTAGCTGACGTTAATTTGTCCTATTTAGCTAGCTTGCTGTTGCTAGCTAATTTGTCCTGGGATATAAACATTGAGTTGTTATTTTACCTGAAATGGGCAAGGTCCTCTACTCCGACAAATTAATCCACATATAAAACGGCCAACCGAATCGTTTCTAGTCATCTCTCCTCCTTCCAGGCTTTTTCATCGTTTAAATTATATGGTGATCGCATCTAAACTTTCAATGTATTACCGGCAAAACAGTTTTCYTCTTTCTATCACCCACGTGGGTATAACCAATGAGGAGATGGCACGTGGGTACCTGCTTCTATAAACCAATGAGGAGATGGCACGTGGGTACCTGCTTCTATAAACCAATGAGGAGATGGGAGAGGCAAGACTTGCAGCGCGATCTGCGTCAGAAATAGGAACGACATCTATTTTAGCCCTTGGTGTCGCAGACGCTCGTTGGCGCGCGCAAGCAGTGTGGGTGCAATAATTGAATAACATGGGTTTCTACATTTATTTTGCGACGCTGTCCGGTCTGGTCAGCATGTGACGCAGATCGCGCTCCAAGTCCTGCCTCTCCCATCTCCTCATTGGTTTATAGAAGCAGGTACCCACGTGCCATCTCCTCATTGGTATATAGAAGCAGGTACCCACGTGCCATCTCCTCATTGGTTATACCCACGTGGGTGATAGAAAGACGAACTGTTTTGCCGGTAGTCGTGGTAATACAATTAAAGTTTAGATGCGATCACCATATAATTTAAACAATGAAAAAGCCTGGAAGGAGGAGAGATGACTAGAAACGATTCGGTTGGCCGTTTTATGTGTGGATTAATTGTGGGAGTAGAGATCCTTGTGCATTTCAGGTAAAATAACAACTCAATGTTTATATCCCAGGACAAATTAGCTAGCAACAGCAAGCTAGCTAAGTAGGACAAATTAACGTTAGCTAGCAAGTGCAAGCTAACTAGCTAAATTACCATACATGTTTAATGCTTTTCGACCTGTTCCAAAATTAATGTCATTGGTTCAGAGTTTGTTTTGATATTTTAACCTGCGTGTCGTGATCGCGTTTGGTGTGGGGGGGCAAAATACATTTATGCACGATAGCGCACGATGGCGCACACGCGCAGCCGGTTTGGGCAAGGTGTTATGTTCTGTTAATTACTGATGTCCCCTTTAAGAATGGAGCACCCTTGGTTATGCGCAGTGTTGTTCTATGTTATCTCGTTTTAGTAAATGTGAAGCTCCAGTTCCATTTCTTGTATTCAGAGTCTTTCTTATTATATAAATAAGTAATAAGAGCTAAGACACTACAATGGCCACGAGGATGATTACCTGCAGTGTGCATCACGAAAGCTCGTAGGAAGAGAGGAAGATTTTGACCCTGTAGCACAACAGCTAGCAAGCAGTGACGAGAACGAGGCGGCAGATCAAATACCCGTGGAGCGGGAGGTAAAGAGAATGGCTAGCATCGGGAAAATAGATGTGTTTGATGACACGCAAGAAAACTGGGCAACTTACATTGACGACTGGAACAGTACTTCATTGCAAACGACATTGCTGATAACAAGAGAGTACCAGCGTTGTTGAGTTTAATTGGCAAAAAAACMTACAGTTTGCTAAGAGATCTGACTGCCCCTCTGAAGCCCTCAAATAAAACATTCACAGAGATTGTGGAGATATTGCAAAATCACCTATCACCTAAACCACTCCTCATCGCGGAACGTTTTCGTTTCCACAAGAGAGATCAGAATGAGGGGGAGGGTGTTAGTACATATGTAGCAGAGTTGAAGAAACTGTCTGAACATTGCCAGTTGGAGAGAACCTAAATGACACATTAAGGATAGATTTGTTTGTGGTCTGAAACATGAACACATCCAAAAACGTTTGCTCACAGAATCAGATCTCACGTTTGCAAAGGCTGTTTAAATTGCTGTGACTATGGAAATCGCGACTAAAGATGCATTTGAGATGCAAAGTAAAAGAAATACTGACCTATCACAAACTTCCCTGCACAAGTTTTCACGCAGCCGACAGCGCCCCCGTGTGGCTGAAAAATGCAACAGGTGTGACAGAGATGGTCACAGAGCAGAGGACTGCCGTTTCAAAGACGAAATTTGTCACAAATGCAGTAGAAGGGGGCACATTCAAAGAGGCATGCAGAGCAAAATTCAGTCACAACAGGAAAACTGAGAAAATTAAAGGGTCTGTGAATGCACTAGCGAGAACAGTGGCAGTGATTCAGATGAACGATTAATTGGTACAATGGAGTTAAACACGTGACTTCTCCCAGCAGTAGCCTATATGGGTGACACCAGATATCGAAGGCAAAACCTCAAAATGGAGCTGGACACAGGATCTGCAGTGTCTATAATTTCCACTACTGTCTACAATGAGCACTTCAAGGCTATCAAGCTGAAGAACACAATGTGGTGCTGAAGACCTACTCGAGAGAGAGATTGAGCCCAATGGGGGCGTTGCAGGTCAGAGTGCGGTATGGGGGGCAAACACAGCAGTTACAGCTGTATGTGGTGCCTGGAACTGGCCCCCCATTATTTGGCAGGAATGGCTTTCAAAAATAAGCTGAACTGGTGTGACTTGAAAATGCTCCAACCGTTCCAGTCCAAAGAGAAAGGCACCGACCAAACACTGGAACACTTGTGGAAGAAATACAACAGTGTTCAGTGATCAGATGGGAACAGTAAAAGGCTTCACAGCAAACTTGTACTGAGAGATGACGGCAACCCCAAAATTCTGCAAAGCCAGATCTGTTCCATACTCCCTGAGACCAAAGGTGGAAGCGGAAATCGATCGCTTGCAGGTACAGGATCCTGACGAAAGTGGACAGAAGCGAATGGGCCACACCCATAGTTCCTATTGTGAAGAAAGACGGGTCTGTTAGAATGTGTGGGGACTTCAAGGTAACTGAATTCAATGTTGCATGTGGACCAATACCCCCTGCCACGTCTGGAGGACATCTTTGCTGCACTAGCTGGTGGGAAACACTTCAGTAAAATGGATCTGAAACAGGCTTACCTGCAGCTACCGGTTGAAGAGTTCTCCAAACAGTACCTGACAATAAACACACACAAAGGTCTATACAGGTATAACCGCCTGGTTTTTGGCATTGCATCGGCCCCAGCCATTTGGCAACGAACTATTGACCAGATTTTGCAAGGAATCCCAGGAACCCAGTGTATCCTGGATGACATGATCATAACAGACGCACTGACTAAGAGCACCTGGCAACCTGGAAGAGTCCTGAAAAGACTGAAAGAGTAGGGGCTACAGGTAAACTTACAGAAGTGTGAGTTCTTCAAAGACAAGATTGTCTTCTGTGGACATGAAATTGACCGCAATGGATTGCACAAAACACAGGACAAAATCGAGGCAGTGGTACAYGCACCACGACCACAAAATATCACAGAAGTGAGATCTTTTGCGGGACTGATCAATTACTACAGAAGATTKCTCCCAAACCTTTCAGCAGTACTCCAGCCTCTAAATCAGCTCCTGGAAAAGAATAGGACATGGCGGTGGACAYAACAGTGTGAAAATGCATTTCTTGAGGCAYAACGGCTCATCACATCTGAACAGGTCCTGATGCATTARGACCCTGAACTGCCAGTGAAGTTGGCTTGTGARGCGTCCCCTTATGGCTTAGGGGCCGTCCTTTCACACACACTGAAAGARGGGTCAGAGAGGCCAGTTGCATTTGCGRCACYAACYTTGAATGATGCAGAGAAAAACTACTCACAAATCGACAAAGAAGCACTGGCGCTAGTGTGGGGCGTCAAGAAATTCCACGCATACCTATATGGCAAGCGTTTCACGCTGGTTACGGATCACCAGCCGTTGCTTTCCATTTTCAGTCCAAAGAAAGGCATTCTGGCAATGACAGCAGCCAGGTTACAGCGATACGCCTTGTTCCTCGCCAGTCATATGTATGACATTGAGTTTAAGCCGTCGTCCCTCCACACAAATGCAGATGGATTATCCAGACTGCCCTGTACAAAAGAAAGACAAAGGAGTGTGGATGCAGTGGACATTTTCCATACAGCTCAGCTCGAGGCACTACCGGTCACAAGCACAGTTATCAAACAGGAGACAAGGAAAGATGTGACCTTGTCAAAAGTGTACACCTACACCATGTCAGGATGGCCAGCTACTGGCAGAAAGGAGCTGACTCCGTATTTCCAGCGGAGAAACGAAATTACAACGTACCAAAGATGTGACCTTGTCAAAAGTGTACACCTACATGGTGATGTTGGCACCCCAGAAATGCCAACATCAGGTTTTGCAGCAACTACATGAAGGCCATGTTGGAATTGTCAAAATGAAGCTGCTCGCAAGGAGCKACTTCTGGTGGCCCGGTCTGGACCAACAGATAGAAAATATGGCAAAGAACTGTAGCGGATGTTTGGAAACCCTTCACATGCCTGCTCCTGTCCCAGTCCACCCTTGGGAATGGCCCACAGAGCCATGGCAGAGAATTCATGTGGACTACGCTGGTCCCTTTAACCAGAAACATGTGCTTTTCATAGTTGATGCCCATTCCAAATGGCCAGAGGTGTTTTGCACTGACTCCTCCACCTCAGCTCAGACGATAGAGTGTCTCAGAACAACGTTTGCACGCTTTGGATTGCCGCTGCAGCTGGTAAGTGACAACGCGCAAGCTTCTGTAAGTGACGAGTTTACAAGATTCATGTCAGTAAATGGAATCAAACACTCAACCTCAGCTCCGTACCACCCTGCCACCAATGGGCTGGCAGAACGCTTTGTGCAAACCCTAAAGCAAGGACTCCTTGCAGCAAAACGAGACGAAGGGACTTTGCAAACAAAACTGGCCAAGTTCCTGGCCTCCTACCGAAACACCCCACGACAAATGAAAGCCCAGCCGCACTGATGTTCGGGAGGCCTCTCCGCACACAGTTGGACATCATGAAGCCAAACAGGCGTAATGAAGTGCTGAACAAACAAGCCAAGATGCTCTCCGGTGGCTGGGAGCGCCATCTCCAAACAGGACAGGAAGTGATGGTGCGAGACTACAGAAGAGGAGGGAAATGGACAAGAGGGACCGTACATACACAAACGGGACCCAGAACTTACCAGGTTCAAGTGAGCCCAGACATAATGTGGCGGCGTCACATTAACCAAATGCATTCCACGGAAAACAGCACAACAATCGAGAGAGAACAGGCACAGAGAGCTCCTGAGAGTGACACACAGGGAACTGTAGAGGACGGTGGGGCAGTAAAGAGACCCCAGGCTGAAAGAAGGGAACGTGTTGATGAAGGTGCTGCTATAGCAGAAGCTATAATGGAACCAGCACACACTGAGGATGTTCAGGAGCCTCCAGACAATCCTAGGCGCTACCCAGAACGAAGGCACCGTCCACCAGACAGACTGGACTTATAAACAAACAAACAAAAACGAACTGTTCAAGTTCAAATTAAAAGATGCAAAATAACTACAACAAGTTCTGGGAAATGTTTCAGTTGTGGTTTGGTAAAAGTAACTCTGATTGTATAAGAGAAGGAATGTTATGTTCTGTTAATTACTGATGTCCCCTTTAAGAATGGAGCACCCTTGGTCATGCGCAGTGTTGTTCTATGTTATTCTAGTACTAACTCGTTTTAGTAAATGTGAAGCTCCAGTTCCATTTCTTGTTTTCAGAGTCTTTCTTATTATATAAATAAGTAATAAGAGCTAAGACACTACAATCTGCTTGTCACATAAGATTACAACATCATCTCCTACAAATGTGTCAGTTTTATGTATATATGAATATATCCTTGTGATTAGCGTGTGTGTGGGATGTCGCTTTGATGAGTCTGAGAGTCCATTCTGAGAGTCCATTCCTAGCTCTTATCCTTTCGAGTTGAGAGACAGTGTAGCCAATGCTTTATAACAATGAGAGGGTTACCGGTGGAGAGTTTTTTTCTTTAAAAAAGTGTTTATGAATGCATCAATAATAGTGTAAGAGGACATGGCTCTGAAATCTGTTTTTGGATTACTTCCTTACTTGTATTGCTCATACAAATGAATAATGGAGGCGGTTAGGTGCGTGATAGCCTAACCTTGCCTGAAACCGGAGACCTAGGGTTTAGCTCAGCAGGCTAACACATTCTTGTCAAATTGGTGGCGTGACCCAGATTTAGTCAGTGATTCCTATAAACTGGGGTCATTGAGGAGAAGGTGATAACCTTGCCTGAGACTTGATAACAGGTAACCTAATACCTAGGCTTTAGCTCCGGGGATAACAGTATAGTGGAATGCAGAGTAGAAGACATCTAAAAAGTCGATTAGGCAGAAGTTGGATTTTCAGTCCTAACCAAATTAACAATAATGATCTATTCCATTCTATTCATATTCTACCGGTAATTCTACAAGCGGAACCTTTCATTTTTAGGATTGTTGGCGGGATTACTTATATTGAGACAGGATGTGGTGTAACCAAGGTAGAAGTGTTGTCGTTTCCAAAGAAACGATGGGCGTTGCCAGGGAAGTTAGTGCTGTGTCAGTGACATGATGAGCCATTTTTACATTGTAGCATCAGTTCACAACAATACATTTTTAAATAATTAGCATTGACGTTAAACAACAAAACTGGTTAGTTAGCCACATTATAGCAAGCTGACTAGCAACGTTGTAACACTAGCAAAAATGCGGCCACAAAGACAACAGACCAACAACAATACAGCCATTACAGGAAGGTGTCTTTCTCCCACGGTAAGAACGATGTGTCCACAATAAATCATCTTTACTTCCTCTCTGTTTTTATTAGGAAAGAGTTAGCATGCTAGCTAGCTTATCCAGAAAGCTAATGCAACTCTGTAATAGTCATATAAATGAGCAAGATTGCTATCTATCTAGCTGACGTTACAGTGGCTGGGTTGCATGTTGTTGCTCCACAAATGCATGAATATTATCAAGCCTGCTGCATTAACCCTGCTGTCTGGAGAGAAAAGTAACCGTATAGTGGACTCTTGGCTTAGTTGTTGTTCGTCTATTGTTAAAATTGCTAGTCTCAAGTTGCCTCATCTTTTTCTGTCATTCCCCACAGGTCAACAGCTATAAACTGCACTTTACAGCAGTGAACTCTCAAATACCAGAGAGAAATGTTCAGAGACCAGTGAGTTTGCCTTCGTAGATAGATCCACAGTGAGG
This sequence comes from Salvelinus sp. IW2-2015, assembly GCF_002910315.2. Taxonomy (NCBI): domain Eukaryota; kingdom Metazoa; phylum Chordata; class Actinopteri; order Salmoniformes; family Salmonidae; genus Salvelinus; species Salvelinus sp. IW2-2015. Next base: position 64,932,913 of record NC_036855.1, read on the forward strand.
AGTGTCCCCATTCCCCAAATTATACTATTTTAATGAGACAATGCATTAACATGGAAAGCATGACGTTATGTATTGAGTACCCTTTAATTATCATAATTATATATTTCTAATTCATTAAATGTTTTATTTGACAGCTGGACGTCCGATGGTCTAAAGACTTTACAAACAGGATAAACATGGACACCATGAAAATTAATCCACCAAGACAAGGTACTACTACCTGACTAAATTACAAGACACCATGACAGTCTCTTACCTGTCCCCGTCTTCTCTGTCTCACCATTTACTTTTCTCTCCAGACAGCAAGCTTAATGCAGACAGTGGCGGCGGCAGGCCTCTCCACACCCCTGTGCTGGCGTTTGTCAGTGAGTTTATGGGCCCTGAGCGTCCCCTCCTACCCCCTGCTGCTGCTCTACCCAGTGGGCAGACTGGTGACCTGGGGCCACAGCCACACAGAGTGAAGCCTAGGAGAGCAACCCACAGTGCAGGGGCCATCAACTCCCACAGTACCTCACCCCTCACCCTGCCAACTGGTGAGTGGCTGCACTCAGGATCCTCCCCCTCTCTTCAGCAATGCCAGCCCCCCTGCTTTTTTTCATGGATCAAAGTCAGTTTAATGGAACATTCTGCTCTGTGCTCAAGTTAAACACTTCTGGACATGTAAAACCTGATGCTTTTCTGAACACATGTGTCTTTGTAACAGGACCAGGTGATGCCATATCATTGAGTGAGAATTCTCCCTCTAGTTTTCCAATTGCCTTTCGTTCCTGTGATGATTGTGCTTTGAGTCCTGAGCGACTAGATTTGGACAGGTAGGCTAAAACACTCATGGCTTTGTTTGTTCAGTGGTCTATGTTGAGCTTCTCAGTACACTGTCATGCAATGGAATGCCAAGTTTGTAATTGCTTGGACTCACCAGTAGGGTGTAGCAAAGTCCCTCATAAAGATTATCCTGCCCTCTGACAGTGCATGTCAACTTTGCAGGCTTAAAAGAAATGCCTGAAACTAGATCCTCTACATACTGGTCTTGATGAGAAGAAGAAAAAAGTGTCGGGGGAAGTTCTCTAATGCACTGTTCAACCAATCCAGTAAATTTGGAGGAGGAGTTAAGATGGAGTGTCGCCGGGCACGTTCAGCAGGATTGAACGTTTTGGAATATTCTGGAATATTCAGATAGAAATAGGCTATGTAGATCAAACTTGCATTTCTGATATGTAGAATAAGGAATCACATCGGCTCTATTCATGGCATTTCTATCTGCAACGTTCGAGAACGTTTGGCAACTGAAGATGGCCTTGTTAACGTCCAAAAGAGGAAGTCCTGTCACAGGCTCTCTTTCCATTTCCCCTGAAAACCGGATCATTCGTTCGTTGGGGACTCAGCAGAGACTAGTCAACAATAAACCATATCCATAGCCTCATCCACTTAGAATAATGAGATCTCCTGAACCCTGCCTGCCAGTGTGGTATCAAATCAAATCAAATCAAATGTATTTCTATAGCCCTTCTTACATCAGCTGATATCTCAAAGTGCTGTACAGAAACCCAGCCTAAAACCCCAAACAGCAAGCAATGCAGGTGTAGAAGCACGGTGGCTAGGAAAAACTCCCTAGAAAGGCCAAAACCTAGGAAGAAACCTAGAGAGGAACCAGGCTATGAGGGTTGGCCAGTCCTCTTCTGGCTGTGCCGGGTGGAGATTATAACAGAACATGGCCAAGATGTTCAAATGTTCATAAATGACCAGCATGGTCAAATAATAGTAATCACAGTAGTTGTCGAGGGTGCAGCAAGTCAGCACCTCCAGGAGTAAATGTCAGTTGGCTTTTCATAGCCGATCATTTATAATATCTCTACCGCTCCTGCTCTCTAGAGAGTTGAAAACAGCAGGTCTGGGACAGGTAGCACGTATCAGGTGGCTTGCACCTTTTTTACTGTGAGCCTCCTCTCCTCTGCATCATAACAAGATAATACAGGGTCATCCTCTCACAGAGTGGTGTTGTTGACAATGCCTTTGTGTTTTGTGTGTCAGGCGTGGTCTGGAGGAGTGTCCCCTGCTGGAGGGCATGGTTAGGCTGCGGCTGCTTAACTTTCAGCACAACCTCATCACGCACATCCACAATCTGTCTCATCTGCGGCACCTGGCTTTCCTAGACCTGTATGACAACCACATCTCCCAGATGTCTGGCATCTCAGCCCTGGCCTCTCTCAGAGTGCTTATGCTGGGCAAGAACAGGTTTGTGTTATGTTTCTCAAGCATACAAACAGAACAATAGGATAGGAGCTCCCACTCATTTTGGTGCTTTTACAGTGCATGGTATCAAGGACAGATGAAAAAACTTTTTTTTTTAAAAATTACTTTTACCCCTTTTTCTCCCCAATTTCGTGGTGTCCAATTGGTAGTTACAGTCTTGTCTCATCGCTGCAACTCCCATACAGACTCGGGAGAGGCGAAGGCTGAGAGCCGTGTGTCCTCCGAAACACAACCCAACCAAGCCGCGCTGCTTCTTGACACAATGCCTTCTTAACCCGGAAGCCAGCCACACCAATGTTTCAGAGGAAACACCGTACACCTGGCTACCGTGTCAGCGTGCATGCGCCCGGTCCCGCCACAGGAGTTGCTAGAGCGCGATGGGACAAGGACATCCCTGCCGGCCAAACCCTTCCCCTAACCCGGACGATGCTGGGCCAATTGTGCGCCGCCCCATGGGTCTCCCTGTGTCGGCCGGCTCAGATGAAAAACTTTTTATGCTGTCTTTTTTTGGTGGGATTTTTCTTTACATTTATAAAGATGTTACCGTAGGGATATGCACATCCTGCTTTTTGGATMAAGTGATACTGTATGACCGCCACAGCACAGCTAGCCTATATATCAACCTCCATTGAAAAGTACTTTCCTGCAGGTGCCCAATTTCTGTACAAAACCATACCACTGCTCTCTTTGTGAATCTTACATCTAACATCACTTTACTTTAAAACTAAAGGTCAGGAGGGAGGAAGATTAAAGTCACAAATCATGGCAAATGCCACCGGGATCCCATTGCTGAGGTCTGGTTTTGTTCCAGAGTCTGTAAAACCTGACATTTGGCTTTTTAGAACCCACTTTCAGAACAGTCTGCGGTACCTTTCAAGCAAAGCATACCACAAATTTAGGTTTCTGATAGGTTACAGTCCCTTGGAAATTCTAACTTCCCTAAGTTACAGTTTGGTCTCTATAGACAATCCTGGGTGACAGGACAGTGGAAAACAGTCAACTTAACCATCAGTAGAAAATAAATTCCTACCGATCTTTGACAATCCCATTTCCTTGTGCCTGGTAACCATTCAGTTAGCAGATGGGATACCAGCTCTTTGTCATAGTAACATTGTGTTATAGGAGAGATATCTTGTATAGAATACCAGAGAGGGTGATGTTAATATTATTGTCTGTTTAATGTTTTGCAGAATCCAGAGGATATGCAGTCTGGATAACCTGACTAAACTAGATGTTCTGGACTTGCATGGCAATCAGGTACCATGTTTCAAACCTTAGAAAATGATTACTTCACTTACATTCCTTTTTGTTCTCCAAATATACACCCACATGCATTTATTGTCTGTAATGTTGTTTGCAATACTGTGACCAGTGGGGGACTGTGATATCTAGCTGTGAGGTTCAGCAAGAGCAGAGAGGCACTACCACCTCCCCCATACTGCCGGTTGGTTACTACTTCACTGACTCTGGGCCCCTACAGTTAAGCTCATGCAGGCTTGACTGCAGGAAAGCACACGCATTGGTTCCTGTTGTGAGGCTTTTGAGTACATTCTATATTCAGTCGTGTGAAGGCAGTGAGTTATATTTGTACTTTTAGTTGGAACTCAGTGCTCTCTCAGCCATTGTTACTAGAGTACTTTACCTTTCTTTTGTTTTCCCACCAAAGGTCCCGTGTGGCTCAGTTGGTAGAGCATGGCGCTTGCAACGCCAGGGTTGTGGGTTCATTCCCCACGGGGGGACCAGGATGAATATGTATGAACTTTCCAATTTGTAGTCGCTCTGGATAAGAGCGTCAGCTAAATGACTTAAATGTAAATGTAAATGTAAATTAAAACATATTTAGGAGCTCCCACACATCCCAGTCTTGCTCTGGGTTACCTTATAGTTCTTCTTCAATTACTATAATTTCTCTTACAGGCAAGGCTATTTCTGTTCCTTTTACAATGAAGGAAAACCTGATAAAGCTGTTCTACAACTCATTTTAGTGTGAATGGTAAGTTGAGCGAAGGCCGATTTGATGAGCTTTTCTCCTTAGATAGGCCTACAGTATGATCTGGCTGCTGTCACAACGTATTAAAAGCCTGTGAAGAGAGGGGATCACAGTAATACTGGTGTCAAATCAGGATTTTGCCAGCATCTGTAAAAAGAGGATAGGATTGAAAAGTCATCTGTCCTCAGTGCTGGTTGTTTGAAATGTGCTGCCAGTATATCGCCCACATTGCTCCAGTGAAAGTCAACCCAGAGTCCCTGTGAGACTCCTCTCTCTGACTCCGGCTGCTCTTTTTCATGTGTCTCATACTCTCATTCCCAATTAAACATTGGTTTCTGTTAATCTACCCAGCAGCCGCTGTTTTCCACAGTGACTTCTGACCACGAACATACTGTGTCTTCTTCTTACCACATTTGTACTTCCCAAAGCACAACAGTGTTTAAGTCACCTATGTATGACCACAAACAAGGGATAATTTCTGCCCTAATTTCAAATCACCCCTGCCTGGCCTCTTATTTTACTCAGAAGGGAGATGTGCTCTGGGGATAGGAAGTTGTCGTATTTCCAGTTTGTTGGAAATGTTCAAGAGGAATATCCTCTTTGGGAAGGAAGGACATTCACCTCCATTGACCAGGTCTTGAAGTTAGAGAATGACATATTGTTAAATAACCTTTCCTTCCATTGGTTGAGTGATGGATTGTGCTCACAATATGTTCCTCTGTATCTAGTTGACACTAGTGATAATGGCTGCTATTCATTGAGGACAAGGCGACATTTTTTATCCCTTGAGAGTTTTTGAATGGCACTACATTTATTGTATCAGGAATGCAAGGAGTACCGGTATATGATGTCTACAATGAATTACATTAGAAATTCAAAATCATTCATCAAACAGACAATATTTAACTTAATTATGAAATTATTTGAAACTTACAATGCACTTTGCCTTTTTTAGTTTTAGACATATAAAGGACAGATGTGACCCTGCCTACAGAGCAAATATCCCTATAGGACATTAAGACTTCAACAGTGCCCTGACCTCTCATGTTCCTCCTCTGTAAAATGAGCGGGGAACCACTGTAACATATTTTGGATGCGTGATCCACCCCAACAGAAYGCAGTTCTACAGTTATCTGTAACACAACCCAGTTAAATATTTTCAGATGAGATGATCTAATCTGCCCTGACGAGAGATGTAAAATTTCTGTTCAGTGAAAGATACAGCCAGTGTGGAGTGGACCCTCTGTCTTTTTTAGCTTTGCAGAGGATGATGTCCCAGTCCCAGCCAGGGCTGAGATTAGTTTAGCCATGTGCTGACTTGTGTTAAAGTGGACTTGAGACAGAGAGAATGCTTTTCATTGGAGCCATGGTGGAACTGTGAATCAAAGAGAACACCACTGGGAAGCCTCAGTTGGAGTGGAACATTACCTCACTCTGTTGTATTTGTCAGCAGTCATAACAAAAGTTGTTTCAATCTCAACGTCTCTTGCCTGTCTCTCTTGTCTCTGTCCAACAACAACAGTATTTTGAGAGGCATTTGGGGGACTTAATACACCTGGGCCTATTGTCAGAACTCCATAACTGAGATACCACTTCTACTACTCACTACTGGCAGCTAGACAACGTACTGTACAAATAGATAGCTATGACATAGCACTGTCTGGTCAAGCTATGAAAGAGGAGAGTCAGAGKGAAGAGTGTGCCTCAGTATCACTCATGGAAGGGCTTTAGATGTGGAGAGCAGGCTGTCACCCCCCTCCCCTAAATGGAAGGGAAAAGCAGAGGCTCTTTTAGCCAGAGCTCCAGAGCTCTATGCAGCTTTTGTCCTTTAAATTATGTTCACTGTTCATTTAGATTCTGCCCTAAGCTAACAACCATACTCAGTCTGTCTTGATTCATGTCTACTTGCATCAAGCTCACTGCAGGAGCCTTTCAACCTTTGACCCCTGGAGTAACATGCAGTGTATCATCATCAAGGAAAAGGGAACCCCAAAAGCCGGGCCCTCAGTGGTAGTTACTGTAGTTCTGGGCCGTGTCGCAAATGGCATCCTATTCCCTATATAGTGCACTACTTTTGACCAGAGCCCGTACATAGGGAATAGGGTGCCATTTGGGACGCAAACATGACCTCTTCCTGAAATGGAGAGGACACAGGACTGAGTGGCACACACCTCACAGCCTCACACTCAGACTGACAGACAGACAGCAACCGGGGAATCCCCTGGGTCCTGAAGTAGTTAGTTTCATTTTGACAAGAGGCCCTACAGTTCCCCCTCAACCAGAATGAGGCCAGGGCCACATTTCACTACTACTGACCCTTTTGGATTCTGGATGCCTTTTGGACTCATGGTTCAAAGAGAATACTGACTTTGTTTTGACATCGAAATTATGATAATGTGGGTCAGAAACGAAAGGAGTGATTGTAAGGGTTGAATTGGATGGTAACATTGTATGTTAAAAATTCAAATAAGTTATCTCCCACCCTTTAGAAGGTTTAATTTATTTTGGGCTGTTTTTAGCAGAGAAAATGGAATGGCCTTAGGCTAGTAAATCAGGGTACACCGGTGTCTGCTCTACTCCGCTGTACTCAAGAGTTTTATTTTGCACAACAAACAGAACTGGCATGTCTCATCATTTGATTTAGACAACACAGAGCATATTCTCAACACTGAAAATCACCCTTATGGCCCCTATCACCTCCCCAATATATTTACAACAGCACAGCCTCAAGACAAGCCCCTTAGGTGTGAGCCTTTCATTCATCATGACTTAAGAGAACATTTCACCAGTTTATCACGGTGATGTTTCTGTCTGTGTTTCCCTGTGCCTTCAGATCTCCCAGATAGGGAACCTCTCCCACCTGTCTGAGTTGCGCGTGTTGAACCTGGCAGGGAACTGCATCTCCAGGGTGGACAACCTGCAGGGCCTGGACTCACTGACCGAGATCAACCTGAGACGCAACTGCATCTCCACTGTGGTGAGGGAGAGGAGGGGAGAGGAGAGGAGGGGATTTTATTTCATAAGGATCCCCATTAGTCGACGCCAATGGCGACAACTAGTCTTACTTGGAAAAAGACATTACAGACAAAATACTTTACTATTGACATATATTTAAAAACATTGTGTGTGTGTGCGCGCACATCTATCAGTTACACATACATGTCAGTACATACACACAAAAGAGCATACATACTGAGAGCTGCTGGGTTTTGGGATCTGAGGGGCCACAGGCGGGGGTTGGTGGAGGGACTGCAGGCATGACATACTGAGGGGGCTACTGACTGACTGATGGTAGAGCAGAGCCCTACCAGCAGCCCTGGCTGTTCTGAACTGAAGCAGCTGGATCGTGTCTAAACCTTTGGGCTCACACTAATGCACTGTGCAGATGTAATGGCTCAGGCCTGTAGTGATTCAGATCTGTGCTAAGATCGCAAACAGCTTGGCCCTTCTATCATCACAGTAATGGTTGAGGATGGTTCCCCCCACTCTGCAATATACTGTGCAAGAACAGTATGCTGCTGTGTTGCTAATGCTGCCAATTTTAACAGATGCACACATCCAACTGTCGTGGTTTGATATATACACACTCATTGGCATACAGCTGACGGCTTAAGCTAGCTTCTTGCTGTGTATCAAACCTCTGACCGTCCCCAAGGTGTTGCCAGTGTCTGTCCCCCTACCTACTCACGCATTGAGATGTGTAGACAGATTATCATTTTCTTCTTAGATGATGATGTTAGCTGCAGATTCTTCTTTCATCTTGTTATCATCCTCCGCTGCTGGCACAAGCCTTGGCATGTTTTCCTTATTTTGATGTTTGTCTTGGTATCACATTTAGACGTTTTTCTGTTTCATGTCTCACCAAGAAAAAACACAAAGTGAAGTAGCACACTTATTCTCCTGTCATCTACGGTGGTTACCAAGGGGGAAATAGCTAGCTCATTAACCCCTCCTCAGGCTGACTCCAGTGGAAGTGAAATAGGATATTTTTGAAACAGAAATTCCCTCCCCCTATGTTTCTATAGTATAGTATTTCTGATCAACAGAGGAGCACAAACAGGCCTAAACAGGTCGTTCATTTGTATGCAAATCTGACATTTCCAAACCCTTCCCTCACTTGGTATGCTGGAAAATTCAACATGCTCTCACGTCAGAATTAGACGTTCATGCATGTTTCTCAAACGTCAAATTTAGAAGTTGTTCCAAATGTCAAATTTCAAAGTGTTTAAGGTTACGTTTAGGCATTAACTCCGAAATCTTAAGGTTAGGCATTAACTCCAAACTGTGGGGCGCGTCCCCCCGGGGATCAAGAATATATATACTTTTTTTTTAAGGAACTCAGTCCGGCTTTAAACTTACTCTTGAAAGTTGTAATAGTAGAATGCACAAGGGTGCCATTTCGAAATTGTGTAGTGCATCATCAGTTCCTCTTGTCATGTTAGTCATTGCATACCATAGAGAGCTATTTATGACTTGTCAGAAATGTCCAGATCAACTAACCCATGTCAGCTAACATTTTTTTATTTAGGGTTTTTTAGCCCATGGATATTGTTGTAATTTTTTTGTCACTTAAATATCACGAATACACATTAGACATGGAAAAAATGTATAGAATTGCATGTATAGAATTGGGGATGTTCCCCAATGCTGGAGGGGGGGGGCCCCGAGTTTAAAAAGTTTGGGATTGAGGTTTCTATCACTGGATTCGAACATGCAACCTCCTTTTGTACTCCCGTCTGCCATCTCTGTCCACAACGCCCTAGAAAAACCAAAACCTTCTTGAAGGTGACAGCGCTCACGGTTGCCTCTAGTGGCCTGTTTCTATGTCAACTCCCGACATCCTCAGACATGGATGGACGTCTAATCCTGACTTGTATCACGTGACCAGGCTGGAACAATTGTAGAAAAAACAGAAATGTCTCATCTTATCAACTACAGCTCCTGTTTACCCACTTAGAAGTTTTGATGAAATGACTTCCACTTTTAATAATCGGATATAATGTTTTATTGGGTGGAGAAAAAATTCTACCCTTCAGCATTTTTCTCAAGGCTCTTTCATTATTCGGATTGCAGGCACAAACTAAACACAGATACTTTCAGGTGTCTTAAAAGGTTTTCCTTTTCATTCCAGAGAGGAATATAGTGGATTTTTGGAAAGGACTTGGAGGGAAAGACAAATACATTGAAGTGCACTTTTCCAAACAAGTTTAAACCTACACTTAAACATTGGGCTCAGTTACATGGAAGGCCAGTATTTTAGACATTCTGTATGTATAACCCTTTGGGTACTGTGCTACATATGGTACATGTCTGAAAGGTTTGTTTACCCTAGAAAACCATCCTAAATGACACCTAAAATGGAACAGTTTGGAGATGATGGTAACGGAGTATCACTGTTTGTGATGAATGGGTGAGATACTGTTCTGTATGGTTTTAGTCTGTATATTGTATGCACTCTCTAAAAGACAAGTAACTTAAACAACCTCAGCCATTGAATGACCAGGTCACCAGTAGCACTTACTAAGGATCACACACACACACACACGCACACACACAGACACACACACACGTGTTTGTTGGCGCTTCTCTTTGTAGAGTGTTGTTGCGTGCAGCAGAGACAGCGGTTATGAGAGGTTGTGTTGGCACAGTAATGGTTGTAGGGGAGCTCCTCAGTGTGTGAGAAAATCAAACACACGCAAGCTGTCAGCATAGCTGGGGTGGAGCTGAGCTGTAGAGGTGAAGCCCAGGACATGCAGGAGAGAGACTGACATCAGGTTCAGACACACCTCCTAGTCTCTGGGCCGCTGCTGTTAGCAGATGAGATAGACAGTGGTGGACAGACAGTGGGCTTTTTTTATGCACCYCATCAGCCCAGTGATGACATCACTCTGTCTGAGACTCTGTGTCTAAATTTAGACTCAGCCACAGTCAGAGCTGGAAGTGCTGTTGCACTGATGGAGAATACAGGGGTGAATATTCAGTCTGGGAAGCAGGTGTATGTGTGGTAGACTATGTGCTCATATTGTGGTATGAATTGCATTTTTTCAGCATGCAGAAATGGATGTTATAAGGATTCATTGCAGCGTTCTCCTCAAAACCTACTATGTGACACTGAGTGTGTAACGATGTTCGTCTGAGGAGGAACAAGAGGACCAAGGTGCAACGTGGTACGTGTTCATGATTTTTAATAACACTGAACACTAGAACAAAAAATAACAACGCGGAACAAACTGAAAAGTTCTGTCTGGTGCAGACACAAAACAGAAAACAACTACCCACAAAACACAGGTGGGAAAAGGCTACCTAAGTATGGTTCTCAATCAGAGACAACGATAGACAGCTGCCTCTGATTGAGAACCACACCCGGCCAAACACATAGAAATAGAKYACATAGAACAAAAACATAGAATGCCCACCCCAACTCACGCCCTGACCAACCAAAATAGAGACATAAAAAGGATCTCTAAGGTCAGGGCGTGACAGAGTGGGAGTGCACAGTCATCTAATGTCTTTATTTCAGGAGCAGAGCGTTCCTGCCACTATGGGGATGCAGCAGCAGACAGTACTGTTAATGTGTAGCAGTAGAGAAATGTTCCTATAAAAGCAGTGTTGCAAATGGCAGAGATTACAGCCTTCCTCGCACCTGTCTCTCTCATTATAATTTATGCAGTGATAGATTTAATTATTTCACGACTTCTCCAATCAGACATAGCCATAATCCTAATTATGGCAACAGCACCCCTGCGGAGGCAGCATCCTTGTAATGCTGTTAGTGTTAGAGACAGTAAGCTATAAAAACAAAGAGAATCACACACACCATATGTATAAACTCCTAGTCATTTATTGGGTAAAACACCAACGTTTCGGCGTCACTGTGCCTTCTTCAGGGTAATGTCATGAATGCTTGAACCAGGTTATGTAGACAAACAGTGCAATTAGTGCAACCAATGACAATAGTGAGGGGTGTCATAATTATTAGGTTATAGAAAACATAGAAAAAAAACATAGAATGCCACCCCAACTCACGCCCTGACCAACCAAAATAGAGACATAAAAAGGATCTCTAAGGTCAGGGCGTGACAGAGTGGGAGTGCACAGTCATCTAATGTCTTTATTTCAGGAGCAGAGCGTTCCTGCCACTATGGGATGCAGCAGCAGACAGTACTGTTAATGTGTAGCAGTAGAGAAATGTTCCTATAAAAGCAGTGTTGCAAATGGCAGAGATACAGCCTTCCTCGCACCTGTCTCTCTCATTATAATTTATGCAGTGATAGATTTAATTATTTCACGACTTCTCCAATCAGACATAGCCATAATCCTAATTATGGCAACAGCACCCCTGCGGAGGCAGCATCCTTGTAATGCTGTTAGTGTTAGAGACAGTAAGCTATAAAAACAAAGAGAATCACACACACCATATGTATAAACTCCTAGTCATTTATTGGGTAAAACACCAACGTTTCGGCGTCACTGTGCCTTCTTCAGGGTAATGTCATGAATGCTTGAACCAGGTTATGTAGACAAACAGTGCAATTAGTGCAACAATGACAATAGTGAGGGGTGTCATAATTATTAGTTTTATTATAAGGAATTGAGTGAAACTGCTAAAAGACAATAGTTTACAGCATATTGACTATATTACGAGGG